>NC_090708.1:27216060-27519090 GCF_040954835.1 Lepisosteus oculatus
GCTACAGACTTTATGATCTGCTACCATCTGGAAAACGGTACCGGAGCATTCGGGCCCGGACTACCAGACTCAGAGACAGTTTTTACCCCCGCACTATCAAACTGTTAAATTCCCAGCCTCTCTCACTCTCACTCTCACCTCACCTCTCACCTATGATCTGAACCTCACAGTGCCTTCTTCCTTTCTTTCTTACCAAAAACCCGAACACATATTGAAAATCTACCTCTACCATACATGTCAAAAGCTCACTCCCCATAATTTCTATCCCTTTATTTAATTCTGTTGATGCATATTTTTGCACATAACCTGTTACCTTTTTGTTGTTTTGCACATTGCCTGTTGTTGTTTTTTGCACATTGCCTGTTGTTGTTTTTTTGCACATCGTCTGTCTTTCTTTTGCTACACAATTGTATTGTTGTTGTTTTTTTTCTCTTTGTACTACTTATGTCTGAGAGGTCGCTAAATAGCATTTTGTTATACCATATACCATGTATATGATTGTAATGACAATAAACTTGAACTTGAACTTGAACTTGAAACACATTTTATTTTTAATTTGACTCATTCATGCATGAATTGTGAGAGAATGATAGATGGAGACAAATAATGTCAGTTACCGTCAGTCACCTGAACAGCTGATGCACTGAATCAGAGAGAATGCCTGAAAGATTAGCCCATTAAGAACAATTTTTTTTAAAACAACCAAAGTGGAAGGAAAAGGGCCCACGTTCATTTTTTTCACTGACAAAGTTAATTTGTGGTGCATTGGTTGTCAGTGAAACAATTTAATAATTTAATCTCTTTAATTTGCATGTTAACAAACACTCTGCTTAACAGAGCCTATTGTAAGAGCAAGGTTACTTTCTGCTATCTAAACCATTATTTACAGCTTTTAAAGTCACGCAATGTTTGAATTAGGCAGGAACACATCATTGTATCTTATTTTTTATGTCAATTTTAAAATAAATATGGAGCAACCAGCTATCAAATGCTCTGTATTTTCTAAACACTCATTTTTCCATACTGTAGTTTGAGTTTTTGTGTAAGCTGTAAGTTCATTTTACTTCTTAATTAAACATTTGAAACACTTTTATTTTGTAAATGCAACACAAATTCTGTACAGAAATAAAATAGTTTTCTACACATGTTAAGCAGATTAGCAGGTTGCTGACAAAATAGCGCACCGTCCACCACTGCCCAGTGACTTTAACTTTAATATTATAACACATACGGCCACCATTGCAGGTTGTTCGAGCCGCCTTACCAGCGCGGTGACGTCACCGCCCTTCCCTGTGAATAGCAGGGACCACAGCCGTCCGGCAGACGGGAGATTTCCCTTTAGCTCAACTGGCTGGGTCCCTGCTGAGTGACGCTGGAGGCCCGGTTTTGAGTCCCCAGCGGTGGGGGGCCAACCTGAGGCAGCAGTGGCGAGGGCGCATGCCCAAGTGAACCCAAGAGCACTACAATATAAACAAGGTCTAGTACCTGCTGCAGTTTAAATACTGTATATATTTTGAATTAATCGAATCCAAGGTATGAGTTCATAATGCCAGAATTACATACTATCCCTACATTTGCAAAACACCTGATCATCTACTGTAAAGCTTTCAGTGCTCTGTTTGTGTATATTCCAATTGCAGTGGGGGAAAGGTTTGTGGGGAAAGGTTAAGGCTGCAATTGCAATTGAAATTTTGCTGCCTATGCATGCTTACACAGCTCCCTAGGTGAATTCTCGTACTTGACTGAGAAAGCTTTAGAGAACTAGAGAACATTTTTTATTTAAAAAAAATTGTAAATATACATTACATTACATTGGTGCTTTTATCGTTGCATTAGCATTGGAATGTTCTTACAAGTGTAAAAAGAGGCAATACACAATGTGTTTCCTCTATAATTCTTCAGTTTACAGAGAAATTCTGCCAGAGCCACACAACATTGTCCACAAATACTCTTCTTGTCTAATTTCTAGTTTAGCAGGATTTGTGCGATAAGCACATTGTTTAATGTGGATGACATTACCCACTTCTACATCACTATACAACACAGGTTTGAGTTGGAGTGTCTGTTAATAAAACAGTGCGCATTCCAATACATATAACTATTGCAGGATTTCTTTATCTGTTTCAGCTAAATGAGAGGAATTAAATCAGTCAGAATCTCAGAGTACCAATTGTAAAAATAGTCTTTCTTCCCTCCTTTGTTAACTTAAAGAATTTTGCGAAGAAATCCTTAACCACAATAACATCACTTAATTTATCCAGATACACAAATTCACGCCAGAGCCAAGAACAAGCTATAATAGTGGGGTATTTGTATGTATTCACTA
Organism: Lepisosteus oculatus; assembly: GCF_040954835.1. Classification (NCBI taxonomy): domain Eukaryota; kingdom Metazoa; phylum Chordata; class Actinopteri; order Semionotiformes; family Lepisosteidae; genus Lepisosteus; species Lepisosteus oculatus. The sequence continues at coordinate 27,218,387 of NC_090708.1, forward strand.
TAGAAACAAACTGAAAGTAATACTCTCATCGTGCTTTGAACCATTGGGTGCAGTGCTTAGTCCATTACCACTATAAAAGTCTAAAGAGTATATTACTTAAATTCTAAATTGGTAAAAGATTGTCCCTCTGCAGTGATCGGGATTCTAAAACAGGTGTTTTCTGGTAACAGGAGTGGTGGCTCTGTGGCTAAGGATCTGTGTATGTGCAAAATGTGCATAGGTTTATACAGACTGATTGTCCAAAAAGTACAATGTAGCAAACATGCTGTCCATAGATGAGCAAATGAAGGGCTGTCCTAGACTAGGGCAGCATTATACACCCTGACAGCCGCCGGGAGGAAAGACCTGCGGAAACGTTCCCTTGATCACCGTAGCTGGAGCAGTCTGTTGCTAAAAGTGCTCCGCTGCCCAGTAACAGTCCCATGAAGTGGATGAGAGGTGTTGTTCATAATGACTGTGAGCTTGGTCAGCATTCTCCTCTCAGCCACCACCTCCATGGGGTCAAGACTCATCCCCAACACATTGCCAGCCTTCTTGATAAGTTTATTGAGCCTATTTGCATCCTTTGTCATGATGCTGCTGCCCCAGCACACAACAGCGTAGAAGATGGTCGCCACCACCACTGATTCATAAAAAATGTGTAGCAGTGTTCCACACACACCAAAGGACCTGTGTCTCCTAAGAAAATAGAGTTGGCTCTGACCTTTCTTGTACAGGGCGTCAGTGTTACCAGACCACTCCAGCTTATCATCCAGGTGTAATCCTAAGTACTTGTAGGAATGTACGCCCTCTATGTCCTCACCCTGGATGGAAACAGGGTTCAGCGGAGACTTATTCCTTCGAAAGTCGAAGATCATTTCTTTGGTCTTGCTGGTGTTAAGCTGGAGATGGTTAAGATGACACCACTCCACGAAATTGGTAATCAAGCTCCTATATTCCTCCTCCCTCCCCTCTCTAATACACCCCACAATTGCAGAGTCATCCAAAAACTTTGTACCTGAAGTCAGAGGTGTAAAAGGTGAACAGGAATGGAGCAAATACAGTCCCCTGTGGAGCCCCAGTACTGCTAACAACCTGTTCAGACACACAGCTCTGTAGCCATACATACTGTGGCCTGCAGGTCAGATAGTCTATAATCCAGGAAACCAGAGCAGTGTCCACCTGCGCCGCCCTTAGCTTATCTCTCAGTAAAGGTGGATGGATGGTGTTAAAGGCACTGGAGAAGTCAAAGAACATAACTCTCACAATGCTCTTTTCAGGTGAGAGTTAGCTCTGTGTAGCAGATAGATGACTGCATCCTCCACTCCCAAGTGTGACCGTTAGGCGAACTGCAGGGGGTCCAGTGCTGTACTCACCAGGGTTCTGAGGTGGTCCAGTACAAGCCTTTCCAGAGTTTTCATTAGGTGTGATGTAAGTGCCACTGGTCTGTAGTCATTCAAGACTTTAGAGTGCCCCTTTTTGGGTACTGGCACCAGGCAAGATGTCTTCCAGAGCATCGGAACCTTTTCTAATCTCAGGCTGAGCTTGAAGATGTACTGTAGCATTGAACCCAGTTGGTCCGCATAGATCTTTAGCAACCTGGAGCTGACACCATCAGGACTCGCCGCCTTCCCTGCATGGAGTCTCCTCAACTCCCTTCTGACCTGGTCAGCTGTGATGGATAGGCTGAAGAGGGCAGGGGAAGATGGAGTAGGAGTAGGAGGGATCACATGATGTGGTGACTGAGGACATGAAGAGGTTGTCTGGGGTGAAAGCCTGTGAGGTGAATGGACAGTGGACCCTGTATCGAATCTGTTAAAGAAAAGATTCAGCTCATTGGCCCTCTCCAGGCCTCCCTCACTTTGTTGGCCGCCGGACAACTTGTATCCGGAGATCTTCCTCATGCCATTCCACACTTCTCTCACATTGCTCTCCCTCAGCATATGCTCCATTTTCCTCCCATAAGCCACCTTGCTCTCCCTAACTCTCACCTTCAGCTCTTTCTGTGCTCGCTTCAGCTCCTCCTTGTCACCTGCCTGGAAAGCCCTCTTTTTCCTATTTAGGATGGCCTTCAGATCACTGGTGACCCAGGGTTTATTATAGGAGAAGCAGCGCACTTTCCTGGTGGGCACTGCACTGTCAACACAGAAGTTTATGTAGTCAGTGATGAAGTGGGTAAGACCATCAATGTCATCTCCATAAGGCTCACAGAGTATCTCCCAGTCCGTCGTTTCAAAGATAGGGCTAGGCTGTATTTGTCTGTGGATGGATTTGGCAGCTACTTGCTCCATGATGGGAGGGTCCTGGTGCATACAGAAGAGAGATAAGAGATCATTGCATAAACTTGCTGGACAGTTCTGCTAGAACTGAACTGATTGAACTTTGTTCTTGAAATAACTCTGTGCACAGTTTTTTTCCTGGTCCAGCTTCAAGGTAGGTTCCACAGGGAGGAGACTTGCCTGGTACCAACTATAACAAGTGTAAGATAAAGACCCCCCTAACTAAGGGAAGATAAAACCGACCATTAAAAGTTTTCAAGGTCTTGGGAATGTCCTAATACAGGTGGCCCCCCATTACAATGGTAACAATTTGCATCAGAATTGGCTGAAATTTGCTATATAAACTGGAAGCTTTGCACCTACATTTCAACCAATATTTTGGTCTTATTGTTCCTTGCATGCAATAAACTCTGTTGTTTAAACTTAATCTCCGGTTCTAGAACTTATTTGTCTGTTACTACAGTATATATAATACAATTGTATTGTGTGTTAAATTAATCAATATTGAATTTATATCAGAATTACACTATTTATTGATGGTACATACTTCCTAATGCATAGGTACATGCCATATTTTTGTTAAATATGTGTTTTTTACCTTACCATCAGTAATAGAATTGGATTTCTGCTAACAGGTGGATTGATATATTGTACAATGAAAATTACAAGTGTGATGGCAGTTTGCTTAAGGGATACATTTCTGCCAAATAATGCTGCCTGCTGCATCAGGCAACATATATTAAACATTAGATGATGTGAAGTTTATGTCTATGTTCAACATCATATGCAGTATAAGCATCATAATCAATTTTATACAATGTGCATATAGTAATATTAATGTGTTCTTACATTTTTACATAAAATGTAACATTAATGGTTACATTATACCGTGTTAATTTCAAAATTATATGAATAATAATGCATTGTAAAATATATACTATATTTTGTATACTGCATATTTTAAATAAAGCTGTTTTATATTTTTGAAATATATGGAAAGTTGAGAAAAATGTACTTACATGTTCAGAATATATCCCTTACATAATTAAATCTTTAGTTTTTTTTTACCTATTAGATTTATGAATCTTCTAAATCTAAATGTAATCTACAATTTCAAGTTTCCACTGAGAAAAACAAAAAATGGTAAGAAACCAAAAATACAACAAAATTATTTTCTGTTAACCTCAAAATGAAGGCAGACCTGTTAGAATATCAACTAATTCATTATTTTGTAAGATGATGAAGAAGAAAAAGGTTTAAGTAAGAGTTCATATTTTTACTTTTCAAAGTTTCAGTTCCGTGAGTCACATACCTGTAGTCTGAGTCTGTTCACTCTGCTCTTACAGTACTGGACACACCTTCTAGACAAGAAACTCTTCCTCTCATCTCAGCTGATTTTATGGGCAGCTTTTCACAGTGACCCCGGAGGCTGCTGAGTATAGAGCTTTAGCTGTAGCTCTTATTAATCCAGAGAGACAGATAGTAAGTACTAGAGAAAATGGGCGAAAAGGTGTTAGAAGGACTCAATTTACTTCTTGTATCTGTGTTTACTTTTATAAATACTGCAACCAGCAACAGAGTTGTAAAATACACACTTTAATTCATTAATAGGCTTGGTATAAATTCTCAAATAGAAATAAAGGAGTTGCAGGTGATATGGCACAATTGTTTATCCGTTTTTGTTTAATAGGAATTTGTCCAAAGGTATGACTAGCTTGGAGATAGTACACGTGTCAATCTCTTGTGGAATAGTAGAATATTTTTTCTGAAAATAGGGTATAAACGTTCATGATAACACATTCATAAAGAACAGAGACATTAAAAACCATAGTTATTAGAAGGCAGAGATGGACTTGTTTCCCATGCAGGGTGTTTCCTGCTTTGCGTCCAAGCTTGCCAGGACAGGCTCTGGTTCTCCCACCACACTGTTTTTGATAAGGTGTTTAGAACATGGGTGGGTGAATGGAAGTTCCATTTGTTCTAAGCTTCTAAGTGTGCTTCCCAAGACTTTCCATTTGTCTCTTTTGATATGTGCTTCCCTAAGTCTAATAATTCAATCAGGGCAAAGCATTTGAGAATTTGGGTTGGAGAAGAATACCCTTGAATATAACGAGATGATAGTTGTCGCACCTGAATGTCTGCTGAAGAAACTTACACATACAGCTGTACGTGTAATTATGTTTTAGCTCTTTAGCTTCCTTTAACCTTGTTAATATATTAATTTCACTCACAAATGTGGAAAAAAGTCACAAACACAATTCAGAATGGAAAACCACCTTAAATTTATTAAATTACTCCAGAAACAAAATGTTAAAATAATGTCAGACAATGTTCAAATTACATGAAATGCTGGGGTATTTCACAAAATGGTTCAGGAGATGTGGTGAAAATTGGGTTTGGGAGCAGCTGTTGTGAATACACAGCTTGAGGGATCACCCTTACATGCTTTCCAACAACTTAAAAATGCTGGGGCCCCAATATAAAAATGTGTGAGCTACACTTCATTGAATGCATTGAAAGAACAAAGTGATTTTACTAGCATCAAGTCAATTCCCTCTACTGCATGGACGACTATGATGCTCCTGATCAAATTATGTTAACTCCATGGCATTTGCCCTTTTAAAGCATGGATGTCAAATATTATCTTTGCTTCAGGAGAACTTTCATGTATTAATCTCTTTGAGAAATTCCCTTTTCTCTGTCTTCACCCCCTGCTATTCCCTCTCCATACTGTACATCCCCCTTCACATGCCTTAAGGAGGTATCTGTAAATTGATTTTAATACCTTTTATTGCTGCCAAATTTTGTGCATCTTGTGAATACATTTCCTGTGCTCTTTACTCAGTTCTCAAAAGCTATTAAGAAACAGAGTTCTAATAGCTTAAAAACGACAGACTACTCTTATAGCAGATATGTCTGACCTTTAACACATTCTACTTTGTTCTTCAAATAACCTCTCTGTTGAACACAATTTCAACACAGGAATTTGAAGAGCTGTGCTTGGTAACTATTGAGTTCTTACCTGAATTCTAAACTCTGTTTTCCCCTCTTTCCTACTTTAATGTACTAGCTGTGGCAGCAACCTTTCAGTCCTTCTAACATGTTGTGTAGTACAATTCTGTTTCCAATGTATGTACAATGTTTGCAACACTTGTACAATGTTGAGCTTGTATTACCAGGAGGCTAAAGTATTGTACCATGAAATTCACTGTTAAAAATACAATACAAAAGTATTGTTATACTGCAAGAAGTTTACAAAGTAAAAAAAGGAGATTGTATCAAAATGCTTATTAAAACAGCTCAGAAGTGTGGACAAGACCATAAAGTTATTATGTATAATATGTAAATATTTTTAAAAACTGGATTTAAAAAATCATACTGTAGCTTACAGCTCAAAACTGGGAAAATACAGCTCAAAAAATTGTCTTGAAACTCAGATATCTCTGAGCTGCTGACTTAATGTGTTCATTTCTTAAGCTATAAATGATGGGGTTGATTAATGGAGTGAAAAAAAAGTTAAGACTACCAATGAAGATGCGCCCCTCGGGGGAAATGCTTTCCACTCTCAATGCAATGTACTCCATTGCAGAGGACACATAGTAGATCACAACCACCACCATGTGAGATGAACACATTGAGAAAGCCTTCTTACGGCCCTCCACAGACTTCAGTCTTATTACTGATAGAATGATCTTGCAGTAGGACCACAGGACAAATAGACAGGGCACATACAGAGAAACGATAGCAAGGAACAATGCAAGATTCTCTTGGGCTGTCACATCTTCACAGGATAATGCCAAGACAGGGACATAATCACAGAAAAGGTGATTAACATAGTTAGTTGTACAAAATGGCAGAGGTGTTATAAGAATTAAGGGTGAAAGAGGAACCAGGAAGCCAAGAACCCAGACTGTGACAATCATTGTAATGCACACCTTGGTGTTGATGATGGTGGTGTAGTGCAAAGGCTTCACCACTGCAACATATCGGTCATAAGCCATGGCTGCAACAAGGAAGGTTTCAGTTGCTCCTACTGAAATGATAAAATACATCTGTGCAAAGCAGCCCATTAAAGTAACACTTCTATTGTGACCTAGAAGAATTGCTAATAACTTGGGTATAATGGCTGTCGTCAGCAATACATCTAAGAAAGACAAGTTCCACAGTAAGAAATACATGGGTGTGTGGAGCCGATTGTCCAGAGCAACTAACACCACAATAAGGAAGTTCCCCAGGAAGGTGGCCAGAAAGAGGACAAGGAATAAGAGGAAGAACAGAGTGTAGTATTCCTGCAGGCCAGGCACTCCCATGATGATGAATTCAGAGTGCAGTGTAGTGTTGGGTCCAATTACAACTCTCATGTCATAAGTGTCAGGGCCTCTGAGGAGAGAAAGGGGTGTCAGTGAATTATGAGAACATTGGATTAATACAATCTAGTAAGTATACTGACAGAATTTTTTATTTCTCTTTCGGTTTCCTTCAAAATAAGATGACATTGAAGTGGAAATGAAATAGTTTTCCTAATTAGACTTTAATTTATTCAGAACAGAAAAAAAATATACAGCATAATATAAATTCTAACTGCCTCCCTGAATCAATCAAATTCACGCATAGTAGTGGGCTATTCTACTTAACAAAATTAATAATTATGGTTAAGTTATATGGCATATGGCATAAGTTATATATTGTGACCTTTGTCTTGCTACTTCCTCTGTCGACTTTGTGGTTTCTGCCGGAAACTCCTTTGGATGGTAATGGGGTCCCAGCTGTGTGTGTCACTTTTGAGGTACATCTTACAATGCACTCTCTTTCAGTTATTACTTTGAATCTACACCTTTCTGCTTGATTCTTCACTTGTGTTGGAAGTCTGCTTTGAAGAAATCTTCAGCAAAAAGAGATATCCAACTACCTGTGTGCTCCTTTTTGACTGTAGTAGGTTTTTGCAGTAGTTGTGGACAAATGGTCAGATTTCACAATTCAGCAACTGATCTCACTTCTGTTTCTGTCTGTAAACTGTCTCAGGTGAACAATAAAAAGTCTGGAATGCAAGGTGGTTAAGCTAGAAATTTGTTCAAAATGAAATTGGATCAACAATCTTTTAGAGTTCCTGAAAAATACAATTTTCAAAAATTCAAATTTATTACAACAATATTTATGCATGTACTGAGTTCAGATATGGAGGCTGCGCTTCTGGAGGTCACTACAAGTCTGTTTATTAACAGTCTTCTCTAACAAAACACTCAGTCCAGTTTTTTTCCACATTTGAGGAATATGTGCTGTGTTTTTATTTGCTTTACAGGCCACTGTCTTTTGTTGTATCCTGCAATGCTTAATTAAGGTTTCCATGCTGATGGATGGTGTCTGATTACATTGGTGTGGGAGGCAGATGGAGATGAAACTGGAATTATTTAACAGCCTGTTTTATTTTTGTTAGTTCAGCCAAACCCTAATTTAGGTTGGAATAGAGAGTGATTTGAGTTAGTTTACTTTATAGGTTTAACTTTATGTGCTAAGTTGAACAGCAAAGCACCAAACTTTAGTCTTTAGAACCACATGAAGCTCTGATAACTCTGATAACACTCAGAGGTTAAAATGTGCAAACGTTGGGGAAATCTGAAAAGCGGTTATGCTTTGTTTCATGGAACTGTGTACAGTATATCAGGGTGGAGTATTATTGTCACAGATTCCTATTGAAAGCCACTATTGATAGTCTTTGTTTCAGTTAAAACAACTTTAAGTAAGTGAACCTATGATTATGGTACACCTATAAATTTAGTTCTGGAATATAAACATTGCAATCAGGACATGCAATGAGAAGGTTGTTACTTACCACAGTAGCTGACTTGAAAATGTGCCAGTCTGTTCAGTCACCAGCATAATGCAATAGCCTTTCAGTCCAAGACAGCATCTAAACTCAGATCCTAAGGACCAAATGACTTCTTAAAGCAGGGACTTTTGCAGGGCCAAAAGATCCATTTTGGCAGGACCATAGGTATATAATTCAAGCTGTATTAATGCCCAGTTTATGTTAAAATGTCTATAGAAAACATTGGCATATTATCACAGATCATTAAAAGGCTTTCTCTCATAAAAATGTATTAGTCTATCACTGTTTACTGTTTGCTTTTGCTGCACTTTAAATCAATCTAGCAGATATGTAATATTCTCTTTGATACAATTTATTTTTAGGTCCTTATTTTAAGTAATAGATTTCATGATGAGAAACCTACAAAAAAAAAAAGGCTTACAAAATCTGCTAGCAGTTATACAATTTTAATGAAACATAAGTGGCATTTTTATTTAGAATAAACTTTATTAATTACAAATACTGAATAAAAAGCATTTAATGAACATTAAAAATATTTTTTCTTTTTCTGTGGATACACTTTTAAATTCACAACCAATCCATTCCCTTTATATTTAAATGCTGTATAACACAGGAGTTTGTGTGTGGTCCTGGAGGCATACACATTTGGTGATTTTTGATCCGACTGAGCTTTCACTTACACAATTGAAAAAATAGGTTTGAAAACCCATAGGTTTTGGGTTTAAATAACAAAATCTTACAAATGTTCCACAGATGCAACTTAGTCCAACAGCTTGAATTAAACTCACCTGCAATGACAAAGAGAAGGTTTGTGGTCTCCCAGGACCATGATTAGCAACTCCTGATTTATACTCTCACAGTATGTTGTAAAGGTAGTGGGGAAAACAATGAGACAATGAACTTTAAAAATGCAAAAGACTGATTTTCACAAAGTGTGAATTTTTAGCTTGGGCTTTCTATATATATTTGCCTTCCTGTTACTTAAGCAGAATAAAAGCATAGGCAGCTGAATTATTTCTTTATGAAATAAATGTTATCTAGAAAGACAAAAATATCATGTCCAATAGTGCAGACCACAAAATCTAAATATTTCCTAAGTTTAAATGAGAGCTTACAGTGTTTCAAAAATATGTTATCAGTTGAATAGTATATTCAATTCAAATCTCATAATTTTAATAGTTTTAATCAATTATTTTCTTATAGTTTTGCAAATTAATGTTAAAATCTGACTTTGATTCATTTATTGTATATGTTAATATTTTATGTGGTATATTAAATACATCCAAGTATAAAAGATTAAGACTCTGTGGGCTGTGGTATTGTTATTATTAACTCTAAATTATTATTAACCTCTAAAATTGTAAGTGAACTATATGGATTAACAGTTCTGCTTTTAGACTTGTATAACTGTAAAATCACTATTGAAAACTTTCATAGACTTGCTGTCCTATCAATGAATACAACACTTTTACATGATTATTTGCCGAACTTTAGAAGGGAAAACATATGTTCACCTACTTATTAGAGGTTTTTGCATCCCTATACAATATAGGATCCATCTAGTTAATCTAATTAAAGTTGCTGTTCCCAGATAATGTTAAATCATACACACACAAGTCATAGTTCTGTGTGTGGATTATCAAACTTACTTTCAAAATAGAATAATAATAAAAACATTAGGAGTCAGGTCATGGCTACATTTTGTAAGTGTGGATTAAAATTCAAAGAGCCACATACCTGGAGCCTGTGTCTGTTCACAGCACAAGATACACCTGCTGGACAAGAAACTCTTCCTCTCATCCAAATTGCTTTTATGGACAGCTCCTCACAGTGACCCCAGAGGTCACTGGGTACAGAACTGTAGCTGTGGTTTTTATTAATCCAGAGGGACAGAAAGTGAGCACTAGAGGGAACCCTACTTGAACTCTTTATAGTATTTTTACTTTTGCAGTTCTGAAAGCAACATAGAAAATAGAAATTTAAAAATGAAATTTATAAAAAGGCTAAGAGTATTATCTGTTATAAATAAATAAAATTTAACCAAGTCTCATTATTTAGGTTATTTAGGAGCAGTAACAAATCAGTTTGTTTTCACAAAATAATTAAGTCTGCAAGTCGGCAATGAAATGTTATAAATAATTGCTAAATAACAATAATTTATATTTATAAGGTACAATATGTCACAGGCTGCCTTGAGAAGCAGTTGCTTTCCCAGCCTACCTACCACTAGAGGCAAATAGCCAAATAAATGGAACTGATTCATGCCAAAACCCTGGAAATGGCTTCTACCACAGATTTTTTGTCTCCTTCCTTTTCTTCCCCAATTTATTCTTTTTTGTTGAAAGCTGCAAAATGCAAGAGTTCTGGCATGATGAGGCAAGACCAGAGCCCACACCCAAAAACTGGTAAATCATAAAAGCCTCAGTCCTCTCGAAGAATTACTATATTAGTGAGTTGCCATCATCGGCACAAGGCCTTGGAGAGAGAAAAAGAAGAGATAGTGTACCTTCCACCGCATATTGTTGTCCATTCTGCCCCACACCACTTTGGCGAAGGGGCAGCTCCAGAACACATGCTCCTGCATATCTTCGGTAAAGCATGTGTCCTGGGGGCAATGCAGATTCCTGGTGATTCAGTGTCCTCTCTGGCCTAACACAACCATCCAGTTAAGGTCCTTCAGCTTATTATCTAATTCCTTTGGCTGCGTCCTCCCCCACATATAAACTGAAAATCCTCTTTAATCAAGTATCTCCATAAACTGACTGTCATAGGATAAACATATGCCAAATATATTAAGGTTGGCAGTATATCCACCTTCAAAACCAAAACTTGACCACTTATCGATATACTTTGTCTTTTCCATAAGTTCACCTTCAACCAAAACCTTGTATAATCTTTGCATCCAATTGAAATGGGCCAAATCTGCTCTTTCAAAATATACTCCTAACATCTTCATAAGGTGTTTGCAATTACTAAGACCTCCCATCTCAATATGTCCTTTATTCCAGTTCCCGAAATATTTTACCAATTTTTTCTTCCTATTCAATTTTGCTTCAGGGTCTAAAAAAATTATTTAAAATTCTCCAATGTGTACACGTTAAACTTACATCAGAACTTAGAAATAATGTAATATCATCTGCGTAGAGTGTAGAGTTTGTGTTCCTCCCCCATCGAGTACCAGTACACCATAAATTCTTGAATCTGTTCTTATCATACCAGCAAGTGGTTCTTTATAGAGGAGAAACAGTAATAGTGACAAAGGACATCCTTGCCTTACTTCTGATTGCTGATATACTTAATCACCTAAAAAACCATTTGCTGTATATTCACTGTACTTCCTACATCCCAAAGTCACAAAGTCTGAATCCAACCAATTAGTAAATGTGCATAAAAATCAGTAGTTTCCTTTTACATTTCTTTGTTTCCTTTAAATATAATACCTTCCTCATTCAGAATTCCAGTCATTATTCTTTTAGTCTGTTTTTGTCTTACTCTATTAAAAATGAAAGTTGTACATGACTTGTTTTGTTCTAAAAATTGGATACGAGCTCTAAATAAAACTTCTCTTGCCCTTTTCTCATAGAACGTCCTTAAGCTCATTTTTAAAAAGGCTATTTTCTCCAAATCAATAGTCTTCCCTTCATTACTCCTGATCTACATTTTCTTAATTTATCTTGAATCAGATCTCCTTCCCTTCTCACTTGGTTTTGTCTTTCCTGACAATATCATTTAGTTTTTCATTACTTTTCTTAACACTTTCCCACCAATCAGACACTTTCCCATGGTCAGTGTTCCGAAGAACTGTAATAAGTATTCAGTTTTAAAAAGATGAGTACGAGAGTTTTTTTTCTATATATCCCTACACAGATGCAGCCATTCAAAATGTACAGTATAACCTTGTACCACGCAAAATTATCCACAGTTCACCGTGTTGTACCACAGTATGTGATTGGCTGGCCAAAATGACTGATAGGAGCACTCGTCTGAATGCGTCTGATGGTTATAAATGAAATTAATTTAGGAACATAAATATATTATGTAAACTGTATATGGCTGGTATTGGTAGGTTTAATAAAAAATACACACCAGTATTTCACTTTCTTCCTAAACATTTTAAGCATCAAAATCTTTCATTAAGTTACATACTGTGGTTATTTTGGAAAAGTTTCTACGTGGTCCTTCTGACTATATTAAGTTTATATACTTCATAAAAAAGTTATAATGTTTTAACATTTCCTATGAATATTTGCGCTTCCTAGTACTTTTTAGAATTTGATTAATAGGGAATATAATATGGAATTGCATATCTAAAGAAATTAATAACTATATACTTATATTAATATAGCTCAAATTATCATAGTAGTACAATTTCTTTGTAAATGTCTGTATCAGTTTAACTCATTCACCTGTGATTAAGTGTGTGGTGTAATGGCGTAGGTGTGTGCCTTGCATGCTTAAGGGCAGGGGTTTGAACCTAGCTGTAACCATGACATTTCTTTTAAAAACTAAAATAGCAAATATTTTGGGCACTATATTGACATTTTTGATATTTCTTAATATCACAACATGTTCGAAGCCAAGTGATTTATTAATAGCAACAAAAAAATTCCAAACCGCTACTGTACTGCCACTACAGTATAGCTTGTGGGAAATACATTTATTTGTACTGCATCAAAGTTTTTAACTCGTTCAGAGCATCCTACATTACAGACTCCAAGTGTTTCATTTTTTCTGTTGCTACAATATCGACAGCAATGTAGTTAAAAGGAACATATCAAAATGTTTCCAAAATAACCACAAGTGAACGAGTTGAGGGATTTGATAATAACAGAGAAATCATAACAATGACCCCTTGTTGCTAATCATGCATAAACATCTGTACTGTAATCCACTTTCTTTGTTAACACATTTCATTTTTAATTTGACTCATTCACACATGAATTGTGAGAGAATGATGGATAGAGACAAGATGGAGGTTCTTTTCAAAACTACATTCCCCAGAATGCAGTGGAAAATAATGTCAGTTACCCTCAGTCACCTGAGCAGCTGATGCACTGCATCAGAGAGAATGGCTGAAGGATTAGCCCAATAAGAGCTAGTTTTTTTTAAACAACCCGAGGGGAAGGAAAAGTGCCCGCATTCATTTTTTTCACTGACAAAGTTAACTCGTGGTGCATTAATTGTCAGTGAAACAATTTAATCATTTAATATCTTTACTTTGTATGTTTTAATCTGCTAAATATTGAATAGTTACATGGAACATTACAACTAAAGGGACATTTTAGCAGCAGAGCATGGTTTGACATGTACAGTAAATGTGACACCCGTGGTGCGTTAAGTGCATAACCTACAGTATGAGCTCATTTGTAAGGTTATTAAAAAAGGTTGAGTGTGGTGAGTTTCGACTGTTTCCAGCCAGTCTTGGGCAAAAGGAACCTGTCTTTCATTGTAAGGTTCGCCTGTTCTACTTGTACATGAGAATATACTTAACAGAGCCGATTGTAAGAGCAAGGTGACTTTCTGCTGTCTAAACCATCTTTTACAGCTTTTAAAGTCATGCAATGTTTGAATTAGGCAGGAACACATCATTGTATCTGTCATTTTTTAAAATAAATATGGAGCAACCAGCAATCAAATGTCCTGATTTTTCTTAACACTCATTTTTCCATACTGTAGGTTTTTAGAGTCTTTGGGTACGCTGTAAGTTCTTTTTACTACTTAAGTAAATATTTGAAACACTTTAATTTTGTAAACAAAAATTCCATACAGAAATAAAATCATGTTTTCTACAGGTGTTAAGCAGATTAGCTGGTTGCTGACAAAATAGCACACCGTCCACCACTGCCAAGTGATATAACTTTAATATAAACAAGATGTAGTACCTGGTGCAGTTTAAAAAAAATACTGTATATACTGTATTTTGAATTAATCGAATCCCAGGTGTGAGTTCATAAAGCCAGAATTACATACTATCCCTACATCTGCGAAACACCTGATCATCTACTGTAAAGCTTTCAGTGCTTTGTTTGTGTATATCCCAATCGTAGCAGGGGCAGGGTGTGTAGGGAAAGGTTTAGGCTGCAGTTGCAATTGATATTTTGCTGCCTATGCATGCTTACACAGCTCCCTAGGTGAATTCTCGTACTTGACTGAGAAAGCTTTAGAGAACATTTTTTATTTTAAACAAATTGTAAATATGATGTTTACATTGCTGCTTTTATCGTTGCATTAACATTGGAATGTTCTTACAAGTGTAAAAGAGGCAATACACAATGTGTTTCCTCTTTAACTTTTCAGTTTACAGAGAAATTCTGCCAGAGCCACACAACATTGTACAAAAATACTCTTCTTGTGTCTAATTTCTAGTTTAGCAGGATTTGTGCGATAAGCACATTGTTTAATGTGGATGACATTACCAACTTCTACATCATTGTATAACACAGGTTTGAGTCAGAGTGTCTCTTAAAACAGAGCACATTCCAATACATACAACTACTGCAGGATTTCTTTATCTGTTTCAGCTAAATGAGGGGAATTAAGTCAGTCAGAATCTCGGAGTTCCAATTGTAAAAATAACCTTTCTTCCCTCTTTTGTTTAACTTAAAGAATTTTACAAAGAAATCCTTAATCACAATACCATCACTCAATTTATCCAGATACACAAATTCATGCCAGAGCCAAGAACAAGCTATAATAGTGGGCTATTTGTATGTATTCACTATAGAAACAAACCGAAAGTAATACTCTGATTGTGCTTTGAACCATTGAGTGCAGTGCTCAGTCCATTACCACTATAAGGACAATGAAAGTTTCTTGAAAATAAATGAATGTCAAAATGTTTCCGATAATGTCCACCTGTGATATTTTAGCTGCTTAGTTATACTATTCCATATTCATATAACTATTAAAGTGATGTTAAATCACTACAACATTTATTTTTTTTCAATAACAGCAAGTGGTGTTCTTGCGATGTATTCTTTGAAAAGGATAAAAAGTTATGTAACGCATACGGCCACCATTGCAGGTTTTCCGAGCCGGCTTACCAGCGCGGTGACGTCACCGCCCTTCCCTGTGTATAGCAGGGGCAGCAGCCGTCAGGCTGATGGGAGATTTCCCTTTAGTAGGCTGGGCAAACGATTTTTAAAATTTTTTAAAAAGAAATAAAAAATGAGATATAATGATGTGTTCCTGCTTAACTTAGACATTGCACGACTTTAAAACCTATAAAAATAGGTTTCGAGAGTTAGAAACCACTTTTTATGCGCGAAAAATGGGTGATTTTTCTTCCTCGTGATCAGCTCAGAATCTCTGTGTACGCTGTAAGGTTTTTACTTCTTAATTAAACGTTTAAAATACACGAATTTCATAAAGACAACACACATTTCGAAGAGAAAAAATCCCATTCTTTTCTCTTCCCATTGTGTGAAACTCATCAGCAGGTCTTTTTTTCCCAATCAGAGGATCTGAAAATACCCTACCGCCCACTGCGCTCCGTCAGAGTGGGGCGCGGCACTGAGAGAGGGAGGAGGCGCGGAGCTCAGCAGTACAGAACGAACGTTCTACTGTCTGGGGCGCTTATGGCAGCGATCGCATCTGCATTTATAACTTAGTTTTTAAAATTAATCAAGCAATATGAAGCATCTCTTTTTATTTTTAAGTCACTTAATTATCATTAAGCACAACTTTCTCACCACTTAGACTACTTTTTGATACCATCCTTAGACAAAGCAGAATGTTCTTGTTCTGTCTAATGACATTACAAGTGGAAAGATTACAGAATTTAATCGTCTTTAATTTTGTTACGTTATACATTTTAGAAACGTTTCATCCATACAAACACCACAAAACTATTCTCGATTGTATTTCTGAATGGTATGTTACACTTAGTTCACTGTTTTAATTACACCTAATTAAGAAAGTTAGGTGTTAGCATAAACTATTAGCAATCAATATTAAATTTAGCACTGTAATAAGTTGTTGAACTTTCCCCCGCATCTTGTAAAAATATATTTTCATTGTTCAAATATACATTAAATCTGACTATCATACAATAAGTTAAATACAAAACTAAAGAAGAAATAGGGTTAAATATAATTCAAAATATTTTGCTAACAATGTTAACTGTTTATAAATAATAAATTGTATTAACTAAAGAGTAGGATGGCACAGTTGTTAGTATGCTTTTTGTTTTGTTTCTTTTTTATAAATACAACAGTAGTACCTGATGTCTCAGCGCCTTTCAAAATTAAATTATGCATGCAAACCTGTGAACTAGAAAGATAACTAAGATATCCATCCATTTATAATGGTTGCAAAGTGGTTAGCATTGCTATCTTGGAGCACTGGGGTCCTAGATTCAATTCCTGCCATCCTGTGTGTGTGGGGTTTGCATGTTCTCTCTGGGTTACATGGTTTTTCTCCATATGTGTGATATGACTCCCTCTCGCACTCCAAAACATACTGGTAAGTTAATTGGTTTATGGGAAAACTGGCCCTGGTGTGTGTGTGTTTGTGTCTGTCTGTCCTGTGATGGACTGGCGCTATGTCCAGGGTGTATTCTGCCTTGTGCCCGTTGCTTACTGGGATAGGCTCCAAATCCTCTTTACTGGATAAAGAGATTAGAAATAGATGGAACTATACACAGTGTTAGAAACCCACTATGAAATGGCAGCATCTCACTGAGAATAAAATATTTTATAGTGCTGGCCTTTCCACCTCTCTTGCACATCAGTATCCATACCTAGTTATTTAAACAAATTACCTCTAATTATAAACATCTTAATATGCTGGCTCTGTGGATCTGCATGAGCTATGTTTGCCCATTCCTTCAATTCATGTGCATCCAACACACAGTTCAATGCTAGTAACTGCACAAAATCTAAAATACAATCCTCATTTCAGTATCTATGTAAACATACAGTCTGTTAACTTCATCATCTTCATCAAAAGTATGCCTACCCCCATTAGGAAGTGTTCTTGTTATCAGTGTATTCCTTAGCTTTCCCAAAATTATCTTCTTCTTACCAACATCTCTAGTCTTTTATCCTGCAATAACTCAGCCAACACTTAAATCCCCAAAAGCTGCTTGTGTTAATTTCTTTAAATCACAAATATCATGTGTAAATACTGGCCATTTAATACTCTGCATTGTGGGATAATAGTTTATTTTAAAGGGAACTAGAGAAACTAAGAACTAGAGAAATTAAGAAAGGCTTTTTTTTCCTAGAATTAATAAATGCACATCCTGTTCACTGGGGAAATTAAATCCACACTGAGCAATCTTCAATATGTTCAGAATATGACAGCGAGAATCCTATCAGGGATGCATTACACCTGTTTTCAAGTCCTTGCACTGGTTACCTATCAGGTTTCGAGTCAACTTCAAATTCCTCATCCTCATTCTATACCTACAGTATATGGCTTATTATCTGTCTACTCCCCCACCTTTGTCCGTCTGACTCTGGTCTTCTAGCTGTCCTCAAGAACATCTACATTCTGTGGGTGACAGGGTCTTCTCTAGCTGCACCCCAGAGCTCTCAATTTGTATTCCCAGTGATATCAGTCACATACCCTGAGTGCATTTAAATCTAACCTCAGAACCTTTCTTTTCAGAAGACTTAGTGTCTGTATCTGCTTCATTTTCTAATTTTGGTAGCACCTCTAACTGCTTGACTTTCTTATATGTATTTACTTTGTAATCTGTGGTCCTTTTATCTGTTTTTACATCTACTGTATTGCTTTGAGATGCCACCTTTAATGGTAATATATAAAATAAAGTTTTTTTATTATTGTTATAGGGAAACATGATCAGATTTTCCCTGGTTCAGAAAAAAAGATCTAAAGTATACTAGTTTGTCACTCTTCTCATTCCCTTTGCTAAATTACTTTTCATACTAATCTGATCAATCTAACTGCCAGTTTTCTGTGCTTTCTCTATCCTGCTAAATTTGCAATTATTCTGAAAATTTTCATCTTGAAATAACTCATTTCTAAATAACCTTTTCACTGTTAACATCTTGCAGCAACTCTGCGACAAAATATACACTTAGCTCAACCTGACAGTTCATCCTGCTACCAACATTTAATAAAACAAATCTTAAGATTTCTATATTTATGTCTTTATTTAGTGGTTTCATTAGTGACAAAGGCTAAACTTTCTTGGAAAAATGTCTTTTATGTGTTGCGGAAAAAACTGACTTGCTTTAACAAAATATGTTTACAAGTCCTTTCACCTGGCAGTTTACCTAAATGCCCAACTATCTGAGAAGCCCTCCATGAAACCATAGTTGCTATTAATTCATTTAGGGCTCACTGACAGAATTGCTGTTTTTTATGCATGCTAATTTCTGATTCCTCACTCTGTTTCATGTTTATAGATAAGACTATTGATCGCGAAGGGAAATTGATGTACATGTTTACATATTCTTTTGTAACATACACCTTTTTGTGATTTTTTTGTATATCTAAGCAAGTGTTCCTGCATCCCTCTTCTGCACTATAGGCATGGCTTTTATTCTGTTTGCTCCATTTCTAAAACTTTTTGCTCATGTGGATTTTTGTATTTTTTTACACCTCTAGCACTTTAACGTCCTGAATTTTCATTTGCCTTAATTTGTAGAATGAATTTGAGTTTTAGCCTTTAAAATCTTAAGTTTTCACTATCTTTTGTTTCTTGTCCTACAACTGTTATTATTGATCACCATGAGTTCATTCAGCCTTTCCTGAACGTCTATGACAGGCAGAGAGAGTGCTGTTTCTGGTGCAATCTTTTGCAGCTGACATTTCACTGTTTTAAACGAATAAGAAATTCGATTGCTCATAAATCACTTATTCTATATAAATACAGCATAATTGCCCTCCAAAAATCCTCTTTTTCTTGTTCGTTTTAGAGACCTTGATCGAAACTGATTTTAGATGTCAGAAAGGATTTCTTTTCTCTGTATTTCCTACATTGCTTTGTCGAGATTTTAACTTTATATTTAGGCTCAGATTTCAATTATAAATCGTACACTAATTAATAGCAGTAAATACTGATGTTTTGCTCCCTCTTACCACAAAAATAAATATTTTTTGTAGCTGGGATGAACTTTATTTTGTACGCGTAGCTACTGCGATTTGGACACGAAGCAGTTAAAGATGGCGGCAAATCAGGCACCCAGGGGCGGGGGGGGTGGGCGTCTTCTCGCCAAATAGGAGTGGCTTAAGCGACATACACAGTCGTGTAACTGACAGTTTGAGGTAGCCTATCGTGTAAATTTAGCTTTGTTGCTGATAGGTTAAGCTTTCGAAACCCTGCCCCAAAGTCATGTGACTGATTTTTCGCCCTGTTTCGTTGGTTAAACGCAATGATCACAAGCACCGCCATGGTTACTGGGATGTGTAGTTTTTAATTCCGTTTGAATTATAACTGTACGTACTGTCTTCATATTTGGCCAGGGCTTTAAAGAGAAGGCGCGCCAAAAAATTTCGGTGCCGTCGTCTCCACTTTAAAGGTACCCCCGTGCTGGAAGAATTTGACCTCGGAACATTTGCCCAGCGTACCTTTAGCTCAAGTGGCTGGGTCCCTGTTGAGTGACACCGGAGGCCTAGGTTTGAGTACCCAAGGGTAGGGGGCTGACCTGAAGCAACAGTGGCGAGGGCGTGAACCCCCTAGCGTTACAGTTATAGCTTTTTATGAAGTACACAATATAAGCTTAATAATGTTACAACAAGCACGTTATAACCAGAACCCACTAAGTTACCAAAATATTTATGAATAATGAAATTATTTATGATGAAGGTGGAAGGTTATGAATATCGTATTTGTCTATACAACTTATTCTCTTTACCACTAAATCACCGATATACCGATTTTCTCTTGAAAACCACAAGTGTACTGTAGGTTCACAACAAAAAAGCTAAGAAATCTATTTGATCGAATCCAGATGTGACAAACCACATTTAAAGCTTACAACACATTAAAATTTGTATTTCATTCATTTTTGTTCTCTTCACTCATTGGGATATTTGAAAATTCACTATAACATACTAAAGACTTTGCAGTTGCTGTAACTGCATCATTAACAAATTACACTTATTTTAATAAACACGTATTAATAAACTTCATTATAATAACCTCAAATTAAACATGATGTCAATAGAAGTGTTTTAAAACAAGTACCATCAGATCAAATTTTAAACCAAACATACCCACATTTTACAAAAATAAATTCCCCTGCTGTATATCCCCAAAGCCTATCCTGGCAAGCAACAGGCACAATACAGCATACACCTTGGATGGGATGCCAGTCCATTGCAGAACACACACTGACACAAACTAACACACATTCACACTTGGGCCATTTTTTCCCAGAAGCCAAATAACATACCAGTATGTCTTTTGACTGTGAGAGGAAATTGGAGCACCCGGAGAAAGCCCACATGAACACAGGGTGAACATACACTCCATGCACAGAGCACCCCAGAAACTGGACCCAGGGCTCTATCACAGCAAAGCATCATTGCTAACCAATGTGCTACCTTGCTGCCTGCTTTATCATTCAATTTTAGTAATTTAATTCCTAATATTCTCAACATGTTGCTGTTTTAGGAGTTCTTATTATTTATGGCTTAATACGTGCTATATCCCAAAGAGACCACTTCAGAATCCATGTATTTTCATATTGCCCTACTGATTAATTCTTTAATTATTCATACATTATTAATTTGAGAAAATATACAATTTATTACATTGGTAAAATTAAATTTGTAATATACATAAAAACAGTTACTGAAACCTATTTTAGTCAAAGATATAGTAACTGACTCGCCATTACAATTATACAAGAAGAATAAAACAATTTTATTTAAACATTCTTAGGGAGGCATGTATTTTTCGTACCATGGGACATACATTCCACAGTCATATCATGTGTGTAAAATTTCAAGAATATGGTTGTCAGAGAAATGTTCTGAGAATTGTCTGAGATTCTTCTTTTGAACTATTACCAATTGAATTATTACCATGTGTCTTATAGACTTCTGTTTACAACATTTTTTGTATTGTGCTGGAAAGGAGCCTGAATTCCAAAGTATCTGTGAATTGCTGCCTTGATCTTTTCATTTCTTAAGCTGTAAATGATGGGGTTGACCAATGGAGTGAGGAAATAATACACTGCACCAATAAAGATGCGTGCATCAGGAGGAATACTCTCCACTCTCATTCCAATATACACTACAGAACAAGACACATAGTACAGAAAGACTACAGTCATATGTGAAAAGCACATTGAGAAGGCCTTCTTACGGCTTTCCACAGTTTTCATTTTTATCACTGACCATACAATTCTGTAGTAGGACCACATGACAAACAGGAAAGGAATGTAAATTACAACCATAGCAACAGACAGAGCAAAGTTCAGTTGTGCTGAGACATTACCACAGGCTAATGACATTACAGTAGGGTAGTCACAGATAATGTGCAAGATGAGGTTTGATCCACAGTATGGCAAAGTGCTTGCCAGTACTACAGATGTTAAGGGCGCAAGGAAGCCCAGCAACCAGACTGAGGATATCATTGTAATGCAGACCTTGGTATTAATGATGATGTTGTAATGCAGAGGTTTAACTACAGCAACATACCGGTCATAAGCCATGACTGCAATGAGCAATACTTCAACTGCTGTAAATGACATAAAAAAATACATCTGCGCAAAACAATTTGAGAAGGATATGGTCCTGTCATGACCTGAAATAACTTTTAACAACTTGGGTATGATAGTAACGGTCAGTAGAACATCTATGACAGCCAAGTTCCACAGGAAGAAGTACATGGGTGTGTGGAGCCGGTGGTCCAGGGTGAATAACACCACAATGAGCAGATTATCCAGGAATGTGGCCAGGAGGAGGATGAGGAAAACGATGAAGAGGGCAGTGTAGTGCTCCTGCAGACCTGGCACTCCCACAATGATGAACTCAGAGTGCAGGGTGACATTGATTCCTCCCATTGGTCGTAGTTTCAGCAGCTCTGACTGGAAAGAGGTTGGCAAATAACAACAGGGCTTTCACTGGTTTACAAATATTTAAGAAATTTTAAATAATAACATGTAAAAATAAATTGTGTAACATTTAATTCTGGATTTTATATCATCTATACATTTCTATTCCTCTCTACATAGGAAAGAGCATTATTTGAAGAATTTTACATTTAATGCTCATAGAAATAAATTTTCAGAAAATGTTCTTGAGATACTCATGCAGTATGTGGCCTACTGAAGTTTTGCAAATAAAAACAGTGTTACTGAAGTTTTATTTGTTTGCATTATGAGATTGAGAAAGTATAAGGATTTAAAGGCTGTTTTCTGATATTTCATTATTGTTAGATTTGAAGTAAGACACAAGATGTGAAAAGGGTTAACTTAAGTCAGTTCTGCCTGAAGATTAGACTTCTAAGCAACAGGAGTTTATGGCAGGAAAGGGGGTTAACTGATAAGGATTCTAGATGCCAGCTAGGAAAACCCCTGGGGACTTCATCCTTGACCATTTGGCCAAAAGGCTGTAAACTGGCGAAACACGTGACCTTCCCCCTTTACCATAATAACGAATGACGTCCGAAGAAGCAAGGAAGGACTATATAAACCTAAAGTTTGTACCGGCACCTTGAACAATATTTCGGTTTTGTTGTTTCTTGTATGCAATAAACTCATCTGTTTAACTTAATCTCGGGATTCAGAACTTTATTCTTTCTGTTACAACAGACGTGTTCTTATGAGATACTGGGATGTGGGTTCACATTTCTACAAGACATATGTATGCAATATATATTTAGACCTGACAATGATTTTCACTCTATTCCAATGTCCCATTTTGAATAAATACACATAATAAATAATGTGATCTAATTTTTAAAAGATTATTTTTAAAAACCTATGTGTGAATGCATAAAACATTATGTAAAACAAGTTTAATATCAACAGAAACTAAAATTTGTTGATTGCATGAGTATGCAGCTGCTTTGTCATAGCAATCGTTAATTAGCTCAAGTGCACAAAATGAATTTAATAGAAAATATAAGGAATATATAATACACTTTATTTATGTAGCACCTTTAAAGGTGGCTTCTTAAAGCGCTTTACAAAATGACAAGAACAAAAAATACACAAGTTGTGCACAATAAGAATATACAATGAAAGGAGATAGTAGATGGGGATACTAAATGCAGTAGGAGCAGAAGTATAAAGAACAAGCTAAGTTAAGGGTCTTTTAAAGAAGAAGGTTGTGAGTCTTGATTTTAGAGTTTAGAGAAGGTGACTCTCTGATATCTTTGGGGATTTAGTTCTAGAGCTTTAGGGAATAACAGGAGAAGCGCCTATCACCCATAGAGTGTAGATGGGCTTGGGGGACAGATAGAAGACTAGAATAAGTAGAGCGAATGTAGAGAGGTGGGGAGTAAGACGATAGTAGCTCAGAAAGGTACTAAGGTGCCAAGTCAAGCAGAGCCTTGTAGGTAACATGAGGAATTTGAAGTCTACACAAAACTTGATAGGAAGCCAGTGCAAGGTCTCCAGGATAGGATTAATGTGCACAAGACCTGGTCAGGATGCTGGCTGCTGAATTTTGGACATACGGGAGTTTGTTGAATGTGGGGTTTAGAAACTCTAGCGGGTAATGCATTACAGTAGTCAATTTGGGAGGACAAATATGTTGATCACCTTCTTTTAGCCACAGTTAGCGATAACATAGGATGTAGTCTGGTGATATTTCAGAGGTGAAAGAATTTTTGGACAATATGTTTCACATGTGGTTCAAATGTCAAGCCTGAATCAAATATTACCTCAAGTTTTTCAATTTAGACTGAAGTTCAAGTACAGTACTATCCACAGATAGGGTTACAGCATTGGCTTTACAAAGCTGATGGGATGCCAATAAACATGACTTCAGTCTTGTCACGGTTTAGATTAAGAAAATTTTGTATCACCCATGTGTTTATGTTGGAGATGCAATTAGAGAGAATACATCATCTACATACATCAGAGAATACATCACATCCCACATCATTGTCAGGTTTGGTATGGATGTTGATTTGAGTACCATCAGTATAGAAGTGATAGCTGAAGCCATGTGATCTTAACAACTGACCAAATGGACATGGACATGTACATGTAAATACTGAAAAGTAGGGGGTGCAGTATCGAGCCCTGAGGAACATTAGTTTAAAGGAGTCCAATTTAAGACCTTAGTCCACCAAGAGAGACATAGGACAGCAATCAAAGAGGTAAGACTTGAAGCATTTGAGAGCCGGGTCAGAAACTCCAAACACAGTCTCAAGATGAGAAAGTAAGATATCATGGTTAACAGTGTCGAAAACAGCACTGAGGACAAGAAGAATGAGGATAGAATGAGAACCAGAATCAGAAGTAATTAGAAGATTGTTAGTGACTTTGACCAGGACAGTTTCTGTGCTGTGAAGTTGTCGGAAGTCAGATTAGAGGGGTTCAAAAAAGATATTTGCAATTTAACTGAATTGTTATAGCACATTCTAGAATTTTTGCAAGAAAGGGTAAGTTACAGATGGGGTGAGAATTGTTAAGATTGTCCAGAGCCATGTTTAACTTTTGTGGCATGGGTAATGGCAGCAGTTGTGAGGAATGCTGGAACAACACCTGTGCTCCGGGATTCATATATAATACTGAGGACAACAGGGCATAACTGAAACAGGACTTAAATAAAGTTGTGGGAATGGGATCTAATAGTTAGGTGGTAGATTTCATATGCAAAACAAGTTTACTGATGGATGTAGAGTCAGGAAGAGAGAAATAGGAGAGAAGGGAATCAGTAAAGCTAGGCAAGTAGGGAGGAGGTGTGGAAGTGATATGCCCTGTGGAGAGAATGTGATGCTGGATGTTGCTGATCTTGAAGCTAAAGAAATCTAAAATTGTGTTGCAAAGTTGCAATGAGGCAGGCAGTCTGCTGATAGTGGAGAAAATGTATCTAGGGTTGTTATGGTTATTTTCAATGATGTGAGAGAAGTATCTGGATCTAGCAGATTCTATCATATCCTTATATTCAGACAGGCAATCTTTCCAAGCCTGATAATGTACTGTAATGTAAGATAGGCCAGAAAGACGCCAGCTACGTTCAAGTTTCTGGGAGACTGCCTTCATTGATCGCAGATGGTCGATGTACCAGGGGGCAGTGCAAGAGAAAGAGATGGTTCAATTTTTATAGGATCATAGGTGTCATTTGTAGATAAAAGAGCACTATTAAGCAAATGTATTTTGTTCTCTATATGATCACAGGTAGAGAAACAATATAAAGAGGATAGAACAGAATTCGTGAACCTAGGCTGATCTACTGAAAACTTAGAAACAGGTAACTCCAGATTGAAAAGATAGCTAAGTGGTCAGAGAGGCCTAGTTCAAGAGAAGAGAGGTGAGTAACAAAAGAGACATTTGCAATGATTAAATCAAGGGTGTGTCCTTTGTTATGTGTTGGACTTAGAACAAACAGGGTTAGATCAAAGCATCCCAGCAGAGGTAGAAAATCCTTGATTAAACTGGAAGACTGCGAGTCAATATGTATATTAAAGTCCCCAAGAATAAGGATCCTCTTAAATCTGGAATCATAAAAAAGTAAAGTAAACTGGCAAACTCACTTAAAAATGCTTCATTAGGTTTGGTTGGTCTATAAACCATGGCAATGAAGGTAGAGTGGGGAACAGAGACATTTAAAACAAGACACTCAAAAAAAGAGAAAAGAGGTACAGTTACAGGACTTAAACTGTAAAAAAGATTTTAAATAATAATAATGCCCCCACCTCTGCCTGAGAGACGAGGGAGGTCAAACAACCTATACCCCGGACAGCAGGGTATCAGCCAGGTGAAAGCACAGTGGGTTCCAGGCATGGTAGAGGGAGTACATTTTTGAGGTTAGTGTCAATGTGGGATGGTCTTGCAGTCTTGTGCCGAGAGGCAGGGATAGAGACTCCGCAGGTGGATGAGGGAAAGAAATAGTGTTCTGTGCTGCTGTGAATATAATGCATTAGTCACAGGATCCAAATATTACAGAAGTAATCATACGTGTGTTTTTCCAGGAAATAATTCCATTTCAGTTTCAGCACTTGCAGTGAGGAGTACCTTAGAAAGATGTTTATGGAATCCACCATGATGTGACAGAACCGGGAAGGGAATCCTGAAGCAGGGCAGTAGCAAGTGATTAAAGAAAAGACGTCAGCTGAACAATTTCAGCAGTGAGTAGTCGGCAGTAGAAGCAGTCACAGTAGTTAAAAACAAAGGAGACAGAGGAAAAAAAGTAAAAGCAAAAAATAATAAAAAGTAGTTAAATAAAAAAGAGGAGCAGCAGCCAGAAGCACCAGCATTCCTACACAAACTGAACCAGAGATCGTGCAAAATATCAAAATATCATAAAAGAAATGCAGCAAAGATCTACTTGATTAGAAAGAGTTTAAAAGAAATCCATAGACCAAGACATCATAAAGCTCTCTTCACCCTTAAACACACCAAGAATATATCACACGTATCGGCTTTGTTGAGTCTGTTGTTTATTTCTGTGGTGACCAGGGGTCGAAGTCTATCACCCAAAGAGCATTTGTCAAAGGACCTGCAAGGTGGGTACCAGGATTATACCCACTAACATACTGCCCAATCACCAAATGTGATGTTGTACCTTAAAATGTGGAACCCATCTCCTTTTTGTTGGTTAACTCACTGCTCATCTTTTCTCATCAGTTGAACTGGCAATCTGTCTTCTCCAGCTACAGTACATGACTGCAAACTTTTTTCTAATATACCAGTCTGAGAAAGTTATTAAAAAACAGAATTCTGCCAAAGATATTCTTTCTGAATGAGAAGAAATCTTATGTTTGTAAATCCACGGTTGTTTTTGTCTCATCAACAATATCAGATAGTTGGACTATTTTTGTTAACATCCTGAATATTACGGTATATTCAACAAAAAGTGAACCAACTTTCTCCCCACCAGTCTCAATTGTTGTCAGACTTAGCACAAACTGTTATAAACAGATGTTCAGCTACTCTAACTTCTGGCAGAGATGTCCTCAGCAATGGTAAGCAAAGCTCTCTCTAACTTTCTCTATCTGCACTGCGACACTCCCAGCATAGACCAAGCAACTGACATGTCATACTAGAGACCAACCCAGGCCAGCTCCATCTTTCCAGTGGGAATTTTAAATTCAACAAGGAACATTTGGCCAAAGGATAAAAAAAAAAAATCAAAGACACTGAATAATCCCTTGAAAACAGTAAAGTCAATCATAAAGTGAAGTGGAAACTCCAGAATGTTTTAGGTCATGTTCTCTCAAAATCTGAGTAGCCATCGGGAATATGTGAACAATGCCAGTTAGCAATGCCAGTGTGAGGCTAACTGAGACTTTAAAAGAGTAACAGGTGTCATTGCTGCCAGAAGTCATGCTTCCAAGTACAGATTCAGGAGGCAGATTATGTACTGTACAGATGCAGCCATTCAAAGTGCTCGGTACAGACACGTACTGGAGGTAATTGGCTACGGCGCCGCGCATTGTGACCCACGATGACGCGCGGTACCGCAGTACGTGATTGGTTGACCGACAGGGGCACTCATGGTCCGTTGGTCTGTCATAGAAAGATTTACAGTAAACGTCTTTACTGTCCTGTTGTAGTATTGAATATTCATATGGAATTTTACCACTGAAGGGAAATCTTAGTAGCTGAGCATAAAAAGAATAGGAGCATACTGTAACGCGTGTGTAGGCCATAAACGATATTAATTTTGGAACATAAACATACAGCATATGGCTGGTCTTGGTACTTTAAAGAAAAAATACACACCAGTATTTCATTTCACCCTAAACATTTTAAGCATCGAAGTCTTTAACTAACGAGATAATGGAGTGAACAAGCATACTTTTAGAATTTGATTAAAAGGGAATATAATATGGAATCGCGTATCTAAAGAAATTAACGTACCGCAACACAAGAATAGTACACGCTGTACATTGTCTGTTGATAATGTTTCTGTAGTGCTTTTTCAGCACTCTGCATGTGACCTTGCTGGTGGCGCTGTGGGTTAGGTTCCTGACTCCCATGTCACATGGTCTGTGATCGAATCCCACTGGAGCCATTACTTTTTTTTTTAACAAACATTTCTTTGAAAAAATAAAACGCTTCCCTTGGTCAGAGATTAAATAAAACCTCACTCACACCAAACAAATGTATATTACTAAATATCAATACATGATCGAATTTAAGTCATTTTAATAACAATGAATAGTCACCTATGCGTTACAATATAAACATTTATGTTGATTTAAATCGCATTTTGATTTAAATCGTAAACGCATGTTTAAATATATGTGTTTTTTTATTCACAATCAGACAAAAGCAACATAAATTGAGATCTTTGTCTTCTAAGTATCTTAATAAACTTTCAGCATAACTTTCTCCCCGTTTAGATTTATTTTTTTGGGGATCTTTGGATCAAACGTGGAAAGATTAGATTGTAATTGTTTTTATTTTTTAAATACATTTTATAAAAGTGTAATCTATGCTAAAAAGTTGTACACCACCTGCTATAAAGATACATATTGTAATACTTTCGGGTTCAGATAGGACAGACAAGAGAACTCAGACTTGCGGATTTAAAGCAAGTTAAAGCCTTGATTTTATATATCACCTTTAAAAGTGGAATCTCAAAGCAAAGTAAATACCCAACACTGATTGTACCCATCTGTCATGCTAATAAAGCACCTTGAGTTGAATTGAATTGAGGGAGAGAGGTGGAAGGGCGAGCGAGAGAGCCAGGACAGACAGGCAAATAAGATACACTCCACAGACACTCACAACAGCGACATATCCTAAAACGTTTGCACATTTAGTTAAGTTATTACTTGGTTTTCAAAGTGCAATGAAATACAATATTGTTGTTGTTGGTGTTATTGTTGTTTTTACCCTGTAAAGCGTTTTGAGAAGCCACCTTTAAAGGCAATATATAGAAGCACTGATTCTTAAGGAATGTGTTCCGCTGGGGATTACATTTTTTTTTATTTTTTTTTAATCGCGTATCCAATTAAATAGCAGTATAACCTTTATGTGACCTCACCTTAAGGACAGCACATACAAGGGTTAATTGCACAATGAAGCGCGCCAAGAAATTTAAAATAGTCTTCTTTAGGTGTGAGGGTAGGAGTGGATCGCAGCAGGCATAATCAGCAAATTAGGAAAACAAAGAACAGGACAGGTAAGACGTGTATCCAGAGAGCGAGTGATCAGAAAAAGGGACAGCTGTTACGCCCAGGTTTTCGACTCAATTGTTTTAACTTGCTAATGCATCAGACACATTTCCTGGTGTCCTGGTATTAGCTTATCGGTATGGTGTAAGTTTTATCTGTACCATACCATACAGTATATAGGTACAGAATTCAAGCTGCACCACTGTATCGCTTTGGTAAGGAGATGGACAATCTCGAAGACTCTCTCACACCAAATAATGAAGATGAAAAGCAACGGGAAGTCAACACATGACATTGTAAAGCATTTGGCTTCGATGGACATCTTCGTTTCTGAAAGCACAGTGAGACGACATTATAAAGGGGAGAGGAGGCAAAGAGAATCTAAACCGAGGACGATTCAAAGGTAAATAACTTTCTAAAAATACTTTTGCATATAAATACAACTACGCACATTATTTTTAAAACTAACTGTTGATCTATTTTTTTTCAAGTCCTATTGTGCAAGACAATGATGAGCTACCGGCGATGCAAGTTCAAAGACGGCTATGGGCTGACCTCGGTGCGACCGTTAGTCCGACATCGATAAGAAGAGTGCGCAGGAGGCTTGGATGGAGATACAGAAAAACCAACACATGCCCGATGATAAGGCTAAAAAACAAAGAGGAAAGACTCAAACAAGCGCTCCAATGGATTGAACAGGGGGAGGCATTTCAGGATGTACTTTTCACCGACGAAACAACAGTGGCTCTGGAACAGTGTCGTTTTGCAAAAAGGGGTGATATGTGGACAAGCCAAAACCCAAACATCCACTGAAGGTTCACGTCTGGGGGGGTATGTCTAGAAGAGGCCCGGGACCACTTCTTATTTTCGAAGGAATTATTGACTGTCAATTCTTCAAGGAAGTCGTTGTCACACAGCATGCCGCCCCATATATCAGAGAGCACTTTGGATCAAGGCACCGTCTCTTTCAAGACAACGATCCAAAACACACAGCAGCAAGGGCGAGGCTTGTAGCAGAAGGAGTGAACTGGGTGAAAACTCCAGCCGAATCCCCAGATCTAAATCCGATAGAGATGGTTTGGCATTCGCTGAAAGACTACATTCGGAAAACTGCTAAGCCGGTCACAATGCAGGAACTGATCAATGCGATCTATAAATTCTGGGAAGAAGAACTGACCGAACAAAATTGTAACAATTTTATTAACAGGCTGTTTCGTGTTCTTCCTAGGATTGTTGACCGGGGCGGGGGACATTCGGGAATGTGAGTCTGAAAAAGACAGTCTCACGTTCGTGGACAGTCTGTCCACAAACAAAACATTCCTGTTAGACAAGGGGAATGTAAAAAAAACAATTACTTTTTGTCAATAAAAACCCGTGTGTGTCTCTCTCTCTGCTGAATGAATAAAAGCATTTTATTAAAAACACGTTTGTGTCTGTCTGGGTATTTACTTTGTAATCTGTGGTTTACATCTACTGTATTGCTTTGAGTTACCACTTTTAAAGGTGATATGTAAAATAAAGTTTTTTATTATTGTTATAGAGAAACATGATCAGATTTTCCCTGGTTCAAAAAAAAGATCTAAAGTGCTACACCTAACTTTCTTAATTCGATGTATTAAAAGCAGTGAACTACTGTAGGTGTAACATAACATTCAGAAATACAATCGAGAATAGTTTTGTGGTGTTTGTATAGATGAAACGTTCCTAAAACGTATAACGTAACAAAATTAAAGACGATTAAAATCTGTAATCTTTCCACTTGTACTGTATGTCATCGGAAAATACAAGAAGTTTCTGCTTTGTGTAAGGATGGTATTAAAAAGTAATCTAAGTGGTGAAAAAGCTGTGCTCAATGTATTTAAGGGACTTAAAAGTAAAAGGAGATGCTTCATATTGCTTGACTAATTTTAAAAACTAAGTTATAAATGCAGACGCTCCCTCGGTGCCGTGCCGGGTGTAAATATCTAAATATACATTCGTCCTGGGCAGAGGCCGAAGAGCGCCCGGCTGGGGTGCGCGGGGAAGAGCAGGACAGGAGTGAAAGTGGTCAGGGCGGGGTTAAGGAAGGCCGCCGAACAGTGCGGGTGTCCCACAGTGAAGCGGGCGTACAGTCTGGGCAGGTATAGATTACACTTTTCTAAAACGTATTTGAAAAATAAAAACGATTACAATCTAATCCTTCCACGTTTGATCCCCAAATCCCAAGAAAAATAAATCTAAATGGGGAGAAAGCTATGCTTAAAGTTTATTAAGATACTTAGAAGGCAAAGATACTGTATCGATTTATGTTGCATTTATGTTGCAAAAAAAACACATATAATTAAACACGCGTTTGCGATTTAGATCAAAACGCAATTTAAATCAATGTAAATGTTTATATTGTAACGCATACTGTCCAGTCTCCATTTCTCTATAAAAATGTACTCTATTACAAATTTACAATTTGTTGATAATAGAAATGTTAGGTTCTCTAAAGCTTTGTGATAGCTGACCCACCCAGGCAGCAAAAGATCAGCTGCACTGGTAAGATGCTACACCGAACATATGATTAATAACCTTTTAAATCTGAAGGGAGATCTGAATGGATCCCCCCCACACACACACAATAGAAGCAGGAAGCAGAAGCAGGGACCGTTGTCAGAAGGGAAGAAGGTGACTATTTATTGTTATCAAAAATGACTTAGAATCGATCATGTTGTGATATTTTGAAATATAAAAGTCAATTGATTGTCCATAATATTGCTATTCTATTTTTTCAAAGAAATGTTTGTTAAAAGAAAAGTCACAGCACCAGCTGGATTTGAACACAACCCGTGAGTTGGTAATCAAGCACGTAGAGCAGTGGGCTACAAGGGAAGTCGCATGAAGAGAGAGGCGAAACAGCCCTACACATCCCTGTCGCAGTACACGAATATAATCATATCGTTATTAATTTCTTTAGATACACGATTCCATATTATATTAGCAGAAAAGCTTAAAACTACCACTTTTTTACATGCTATTTCACATGTTAGTTAAATACTTCGATGCTTAAAATGTTGAGGGAGAAATGGAATACCGGTGTGTATTTTTTCTTTAAAGTACAGATTCCTGGAATCTGACTGGCTGACACCCTTCTGAAGTGGTTCCATAATATCTGGTATACAGAAAAGAAAGCGTTGATAAAAAAGCCTGGATTCTCATGTATCTGATACAAGTATCTTTTAATACAGTTTTTGCTGTGCTCTTGAGGATCCTTGTGAAATTTTGAGCTCTAGTTGAATGATAAGTGTCACATTTTAAATAATTTTTGTAGTTCGAAATTATGAAATGCCCTGTTAAAAGCAAGGGAGTTTTTATGTTCGTTGAAGTAAAAGAAAATGCCTGACAAAGTATGGCTTGGACAGATTCCAAGTGCTTGTACAAATGTGCTAAAGAAATTATACTTTGAGTATACAGCTTGTCCAAAGTCATTCATTATTAATACTATTAGTAATATCTTCGGTAAAGGCTTTGATGCATAAATATTTCTGATAAAAGTAGGTTGTGTACTTTTGTCCAACTGAGCAATCTTGCTTTCATAAAATATACCAACATTTTAATGACTGATGATTAACATGCTGTAATACACAGTTTAAATTTTAAAGCTCAAATGCTGTACATGAGAGGTTAAGCTTTATTGGCTCCTCCTGGCGGTTTTACAAGGTGATGCCAGATACTTTCTGGCATGACGTCAAATGACGCGATTAACCCCGTGATACTGCATGATACCGCGACACGCCCACCGGGGTATACCGTGAAATACCACACCCATTTTGAATGGCTGCATCTGTATGTTGTCAACATATACTGTATAATAATGTCTGATTTTTCTTTTTTTAGTTTTTTTGAGATTTAAATTTCTTTAATCTGTAAAAGTGTTCAGTAAGAGCATTCAATTTTTGATTTAAAATATTCACATTAAGAAAATCTATACATTATGTGTAAATCAACAAATTGGGACATAATTGAAAAGGGATGGATACTCTTGCCAAGTTTTGTACTATATGTATTGTTAGAAAAAAAAACACCTTGGCCAACGTGATTCTTGAAGGTTTCATAATGACATTAATAAGTATAAGACATGGTAAATGCTAAAGTATTTCTGCTTTAGACTTTTCTCCTATACAGCCTGATACTAAGAAAAGTAACTATGGGTCAAGTTGATTACAGTATATGTAGATTAATTCCAGCTATCACGACTGTTAGCTTGTGATCTATCTGTTACTTCAGAGGCTAAATGAAACAAAATCCCTCATGTTTTCTTGTTTCAACTCTTCTGCTAGTCAAAAGTGGCCTCAAACACAAAAGAGTCAATTACAAGAACACATTGATATGCAATGTGTATGATCACAAATCTGCACAAAAAATCCAAAAGCTCTGCTTGCAGGAGCACACTACAGACCTCCCATATCACACAACACAACAAAACAGTAACAAAATGTATTGTTTCAGTAGCAACTTGTTGAACATATTGGTACTTTTTGTGTATTTCAGAAGCAGTAGACATATTTTCCAGAAAAAAACTAAAACCAAAAAAAGTAAAGGTGGTCAATGACCCTTTTTTTAAACTGAGAGGTTTCATTTGATTTAGTCTTTTGATAAAAAATGGCATCCATCGCCCAAGAAGATGTCTAACCTCAGCTACATCATAAGACCAGCACATTATATTTACAAAGTCTCTAAACACAATTATAACTGACATTGCTCTTGAAATACATCTTTCTAAATACATCTAAATTTGTATTTATATTCAGAGTATGCTGTCATAAGTTCAAGCACGATTAAATAATATAGATGAAATTAACAGTATCTGCAATTACAAACAAGACAATTTAAATATTTAAGACTATCTAAGAGAAGCAAAAAAATTAGATACATACTGCCAAAGCTTGGGATATTTTTATGTAATGTATATATTTCAGTAAATGGTATGTTTAAAAAATGAATATACTTTAAAATTATATTTAGAACAGAGCAGATAAATATAGTCAGAACAATGAAAAGTATGCATACAAAACTTAGAATACTCACTGTACTTACAACAGTTTTATAGTACTATAAGATAATTTTGCCAAACATAAAAAATGTAGGAAAATATATTGTAAGAAGATATATACAGTACATAGCATACGTATATGGAGAATGTGTGAATATACATATACATGAATACTGTATGTGAATATACATAGAAGTGTATATGTATGTTATAAATACATACAGTATATATTCACATGAAATATATGTGAATATACATATAAATAGAAAATAAAAGTAAGAAGATATATATACTGTATATAGCATACAGATTCAGAGATATTATTCTGTATTTTCTACATACCTGCAGCCTATTCTGTGTGCTCTTCCAGCACAGAACACACCTACTGGACAAGAAACACTTCCTTTCATCTCAGCAGCTTTTATGCACAGCAGCTTTTATTCACTGTGACTCCAGAGGCTGATGCGTGCAGAGCTATAACTGTAGTTCTTATTAATCCAGACAGACAGAAATTAAGAACTAGATGGAACATGTCTAAAAGGCCAATGGAAAAAAAATATTAACAATTATTTTTTTATGATACTTTAACTTCCTTAAGAATTAAATTCAATCCTTGTTACAGGAACCAGTTGGGGGAAAGAAATCACAAAAGGAATTACTTTGGGGAAACATAGTTGCATGTTTGCTTAAACTGCACAGCAATAAAGAGGAGTTTGTCCCATAGTGTCACTAAGGAAGCCAAACTGACAAAACAGACTGAGAGACGAATAGTACTGGAGCTAAGTTTTCAATCAAAGTTCACATTAGGAGCTGAATTGCTCTACAAACAGTACAAAAATATGAATGATGAAGGTACCTTCAATTCTAATGATATCCAGACAGAAAAAGTCTTTGAAAGTCAGCGAAGAAGGATCCACATTGTCACCCTATATCTCATTGAATGAAGTCTAATTAAATAAAGGAAAGAGACTAACCTAGTATTAGGTCTAATATTCTATATCTGGGTTTATACAACGCAGGAGCAGAAAAACAAGGCACTTATGTACCTGCATTTACTTTGTTATAGTACTCTAGTTGTTTGTTTACAAAAGATGCAATGACATCCAACACCTACAGCGGGATGATGTGACTTGACCTTATTTCATTACACAATATTATCCCAATGACACCTCAGGTTAACTTAATACATTCTTATTAAATACAGTAGACCAGCAGACAAATACAAATGAATTGTTACTTGCACAGTGATGAAGTTCAGTGGTCTAGCTCTAATCCCGCACATCTTCAACAGGGCTCAAGTTGCTTTTCCTTGCCTGTGTCCTCAAAAGTTTATTAATGTACAAAATTTTTAAACTTTTAAACTATAGATTCCAAAACTACATCTTTGATTTTCTGATTTTCTGATTTTCTGTGAAAGGTAACTACAGATGTAGCCATTCAAAGTTCGCGGTACAAACACGTACCGCGGGCATTTCCCTACGTCATTGCTCGTGCGTCATAATGCGTCATACCGTGGTACTTAATTGGCTGGCCAAAATAACCGACGGGGCACTTGTGGTGAGTTGGTTGGTTGTGGAAAGATTTAATCATGTCTTTACTGTGCACGTTTTAATCCGCTTAGTAATGAATATGTATATGGTGTAGTGTGCTCTCATGAGGCACCAGTCCTGTAGGGGTTTGGGCATTTACTGGGACAATTATTAATTGTAGCAGAAGTCACAAAATTGATTCTTTTAATGGCCTTAGAATCCAACCATGTGATATAACTCAAACAACGCACAGACACATGTACTAATACAAGAGGATACATTTATTAATACATAAGATGTGCATGTAAACCTAACAGATCTTATCGTGAGGGTTATCAGAATACAAGAGGTATATATTCAGTCAGTCACAAAGAGTTACACATATAAAGAGGACATACGTTAAGTATTTCATTCATTTTGACCGTTTCGTAAATTAACTTGGTTATAACTTGTACATTAGATACTCAAAACAAGTACATAACTCTTAGGAATTAAATTGATATCAACTGGTTGGGATAACAATTGAATTCTCGAGCTGTAATGCAGTGAAGTTGAATACTCATCCAATCTCTGGGGATTCAGATCTTTATTGATTCACAATCTGACAATGCAACGTAAATCATTATCTTTGTCTTCTGCATAATAATGTTTACCTCTCTGTCCAGCAAATTAATAATAAACTTTATTTTATATAGCACCTTTAAAGGTGGCTTCTCAAAGCACTTTACAGGTTAAAAACAACAATAACAACAACAATATTGTATTTCATTGCACTTTGACAGATTGTCTTTAAATCAATTGTCAGAATATCCCCGCCTCCAAACGAGAACAAAATTCCATTTTTTTTAACTGGCTGTTTCAGTAACTTAAAGTATATATTTAAAGTAATAATTTAACAATGTATGTAAATGTTTTAAGATATGTCTGTTGTGAATGTCTGGAGATTGTATCTTATTTTTAGTTTTTGTT
The DNA here is from genome assembly GCF_040954835.1 of Lepisosteus oculatus. Taxonomy (NCBI): domain Eukaryota; kingdom Metazoa; phylum Chordata; class Actinopteri; order Semionotiformes; family Lepisosteidae; genus Lepisosteus; species Lepisosteus oculatus. Next base: position 27,255,210 of record NC_090708.1, read on the forward strand.
TTGTTTCACATTAATTTTATAAGGGAGATTGCATAGAGACGACTCCCTTACCCCTCAGCACTGCTAGTGGCCACAGCCCTTATCAGGGCTACCCAACGGCGACCTACTCAGCGGAAGGGGGGCCCTTTCATAAGTTGCCTCAGGCCGTGTGGCAGGAAGATGCCAGACAAGCTTGGTCCTGCCCGCCACCCCTGCATCAGCCTGCGCCGGTGAGACCAAGCCGTTATAATGGGGAGGTCTCATGGCAAATGTTTGAGGCCCAGTTTCAGATGGCGGCCTGGGCAAATGGCTGGTCTCAGGTGGAGATGGTGGGCCACCTCGCCGCAGTCCCGGAGGGAAAGGCCTGCCAGGCGTTGCTGGATGTACCCGGGGAACAGCGGTACAACTAAATGGCGTTGGCATCGGCCCTCCAGAGGCGTTTTGGTGGGAGAGGGGAGGCGCCTGGACTGCTGCGGGAAAGGTTGGCCCAACGCTGCTGCCTAGTGGGAGAGCCACTGGGTCCGGTCAATGCAGACGTGGCCTACTTAGCCCGCCAGGGTTACCCTACTCTCCCGGAGGAGGCCCACCAGGAGATAGCGCTCCAGGCGTTCCTCCGGGCCCTGGCGCTGACTGAGGTGCAGCACCACATGATGTTGGCCACGCCGGTCTCCTTTGAGCAGGCCCTGGCTCTGGCTGAGCAGGCTGATGCCGTATTCAAGGAGACCGGTGGGCACCAACGGAGGGGTGCACGGGGAATCAGATGTGGAGGAGTAGACGGCCAGCATGGCGACGCCGGGGGAGTGATGACGGCGGGTCATCTGCCACCGCTGTGGGGAGAGGGGGCACATCGCCCAGGAGTGCCGGGCGCTGGAGCCCCTGGGACTCCGGAGGCCGTCGGGAAACGGGAGCGAGTCGGCCTAAAGGGGGAAGGCCACACTTGGACGACGCTACCCCCACTCCTGAAAGCAAGAAGGAGTGCTTCACCCCGCCTGCTGCCGTGGGAAGGGTTGGCCACAGCCGGGGCTTATTTCTTCCCTGCATCATCGAGGGCAGACCCTGCCAGGCCCTTGGTGACACCGGTTCCACCATCACCCTGTGCGGCCTGGTGTCCTGCCGGACCCCCATGATGGGAAACCACCAGCCTGCACTTGAGGACGGTGACGGGGCAGTACGCAGAGTCCTTGGCAAGCGGGCACTCACCGTGCAGTTTGGGGCTGCGAGGGTGAAACACCCCTTCTACCTCACCCCAGTCTGCGAGGACTGTAACCTGGAGTTGGACTGGTTGCAACAGGTGGGTGGTTGCCTTGACTTGGGCTGGCAAGAGTTAGTGGGGCAGGGGGAACGAATCAGTCTAGCGGCGGGTGGGGCGGGAAGTATCCAGGGCGCACGGGTTGACCGAAGCGGCAAGCGGAGGCAGCAGCATCGGGCGTCGCCAGAGCCTGTCGGAGCCACGGGTGTCAGCTCTAGCATGCTCGCCCCAACACCCGTGGCTCGGACAGGCCCTTTATGTATTTTATGTATTATAAAATACATAAAGCATTTTTGATCAAGTTATGAAGGTTGTGAACTAATTTGAATTAAAGATTACAGAGAAACATGTTTGGCTTCTTCTCACACAAACTAAGCTGTATTAATCACTATCAAAGTTGTTATAATAGTGGGGAACATTATGAGAAACTGTAAGTGAATTGCAAATGCTCAGGTGTGACATCATAACTTTGCATAGGGCTTTTTTTCTGGATTGTGTTCCACTACTCCAGGTTTAGTAACAAAATAATCTGTCACCCTCAGAGTGGAGAGGAACCGTGGAAGCACACAGTACACCAGCTGTGTACAGATCACATGGGGGGGAATAAACAGCTAATATATCAAATAGTGAACCAGAGACATTAATGTAAGCAGAAGGATTTTAAAATCAATTTTACACCTGACAGAAAACCACTTCAAGGATTCCTGAGGAGCTTTGTGACAGCATGTTTGAAAATATGTCAGACAGGATTCTCTCTGTTTAATTCTGAACATAATACTTACACAGTACTAACATGTGAAGTGTATGACTACTGCACGTAGGGTATTCAAATAATCAGGGCTTGAAAAAATAATGTTTCAGGCTAAAGACACAAAGTATAGGACAAACCATAGCAATATTTCTCAGATGGGCAGATTGATTGTTTTCAATTTACTGAAAATAATAATAATTTCATTTATATAGTTTTTTTAAAGTACCTAAGTATTCTTTTGGGTACATAAAAATGTATATATTGTGTGGTATTAATAAATGGAAAAAACAAGTCCTCTCTTTTCTACACACATTCCTCCTATCTCTTCTTTTTCTCTTATCAAAGCCTTGTGATGTCAATGGCAGCTCACAGTACAGTATTTCTTCCAGAGGGCTGAGGCTTTTATGATTTATAGAGTTTGGGAATGGGCTGTATGCCAGAATTCTTGCATTGTGCAGCTTTCAACAAAAAAGAATAAATGGGAAAAGAAAGAAGGAGACCAAAAATCTGTGTCAGTAGCACTGTTTCCAGGGTTTTGGCATGAATTGGTTCTACTTATTTGGCTATTTGCAACTAATTATAGAAATTGCATTTCAGATAATGACTGGATGAAATAATAAGAGCCTTATTCTTTTTTGTTTTATAAGAAGCTGCAAGAGAACCAGTTACATAAATACTTATAATATACAGTGCCTTGCGAAAGTATTCGGCCCCCTTGAACTTTTCAACCTTTTGCCACATTTCAGGCTTCAAACATAAAGATATAAATTTTTTATTTTATGTGAAGAATCACCAACAAGTGGGACACAATTGTGAAGTGGAACGAAATCTATTGGATTTTTGAAACTTTTTTAACTAATAAAAAAATGAAAAGTGGGGCGTGCAAAATTATTCGGCCCCCTTGCGTTAATACTTTGTAGAGCCACCTTTTGCTGCGATTACAGCTACAAGTCGCTTGGGGTATGTCTCTATCAGTTTTGCACATCGAGAGACTGAAATTCTTGCCCATTCTTCCTTGCAAAACAGCTCGAGCTCAGTGAGGTTGGATGGAGAGCGTTTGTGAACAGCAGTTTTCAGCTCTTTCCACAGATTCTCGATTGGATTCAGGTCTGGACTTTGACTTGGCCATTCAAACACCTGGATACGTTTATTTGTGAACCATTCCTTTGTAGATTTTGCTGTATGTTTGGGATCATTGTCTTGTTGGAAGATAAATCTCCGTCCCAGTTTCAGGTCTTTTGCAGACTCCAACAGGTTTTCATCCAGAATGGTCCTGTATTTGGCTGCATCCATCTTCCCCTCAATTTTAACCATCTTCCCTGTCCCTGCTGAAGAAAAGCAGGCCCAAACCATGATGCTGCCACCACCATGTTTGACAGTGGGGATGGTGTGTTGAGGGTGATGAGCTGTGTTGCTTTTACGCCAAACATATCGTTTTGCATTGTGGCCAAAAAGTTCGATTTTGGTTTCATCTGACCAGAGCACCTTCTTCCACATGTTTGGGGTGTCTCCCAGGTGGCTTGCGGCAAACTTTAGACGAGACTTTTTATGGATATCTTTGAGAAATGGCTTTCTTCTTGCCACTCTTCCATAAAGGCCAGATTTGTGCAGTGTAAGACTGATTGTTGTCCTATGGACAGACTCTCCCACCTCAGCTGTAGTTCTCTGCAGTTCATCCAGAGTGATCATGGGCCTCTTGGCTGCATCTCTGATCAGTCTTCTCCTTGTCTGAGCTGAAAGTTTAGAGGGACGGCCAGGTCTTGGTAGATTTGCAGTGGTCTGATACTCCTTCCATTTCAAGATGATCGCTTGCACAGTGCTCCTTGGGATGTTTGAAGCTTGGGAAATCTTTTTGTATCCAAATCCGGCTTTAAACTTCTCCACAACAGTATTACGGACCTGCCTGGTGTGTTCCTTGGTCTTCATGATGCTCTCTGCGCTTTCAACAGAACCTTGAGACTATCACAGAGCAGGTGCATTTATACAGAGACTTGATTACACACAGGTGGATTCTATTTATCACCATCAGTCATTAGGACAACATTGGATCATTCAGAGATCCTCGCTGAACTTCTGGAGTGAGTTTGTTGCACTGAAAGTAAAGGGGCCGAATAATTTTGCACGCCCCACTTTTCATTTTTTTATTAGTTAAAAAAGTTTCAAAAATCCAATAGATTTCGTTCCACTTCACAATTGTGTCCCACTTGTTGGTGATTCTTCACATAAAATAAAAAATTTATATCTTTATGTTTGAAGCCTGAAATGTGGCAAAAGGTTGAAAAGTTCAAGGGGGCCGAATACTTTCGCAAGGCACTGTATGTAAGATTAAAATGAAATAACAGTTATGCTAAGTAGTGCGGGATATCGATTATATCCAATTGGATACACAGGCTCTTACCTTCAAAGAACAATGGCTCCAACCCACACAAATCTAATTTAATATCATTTAGAAACAAAGTTAGTGTTTGACTAATATTCTCTGTTTTAAAAAATGTGTTTTAATTATTAAATCAAATTGCCTCAAAGTATTTTTTAAAGGACTTATGTGATCCAAAAATAAATTGGAAAAACAGAACTTTTTAATAGATATACATAATTATCACTTCTTTATACTGCTACATTTTTGGTGTTTCTTCTTTTCAGAACCTCTGAGACTCATGGACAGCCTCAATTTCACCCTGCCCACTGGAATAACTATTTTGTCAGTACCAGGCCTAGTGGAGAACTACGTTGCATTATTTTACTTCTTCCTCATACGCTTCCTGGCCACCATCCTGGGAAATCTGTTCATCCTCCTGTTAGTCGCCCTGGACCAACCGCTCCACATGCCCATTTACTTCTTCCTGTGGAACCTGGCTGTCTTAGACATTGTGCTGACGTCGTCCACTATACCCATTATACTGTCAGTGTATCTAAGTAATAACCCAACCATCACCTTAACAGATCGTGTGGCACAGGTATATACAACATTATTTGTTGCAACCATGGCTTATGACTGATATGTTGCTCTTACAATGTCATTACAACATTATTATAAGGACCAATGTCTTTATTACCATGATATCTGCAGTCTGGGTCTTGGGCTTTCTTATAACCTTTCTGTCTATGCTACTGGTAATAACATATCAGTTTTGTAGCTAAAAATATAACCCGCTCATTGTCTTTGATTACTTCTCTGTAATGTGGTTAGGCTGTGAAAATGTTGGAGCACAAGTGAACTTTACTTTGGTTCTTACGGTGACATTACTTTACGTTCCATACCTCTCTCTCCTGTGGTCCTACTTCAGAATTGTGTGGTCAGTGATTAAAATGAAAATTGTGTAAAGCCATCAGTTCAGAGGTACTTCAGACTGAGATTCTGTTTCAAAGTTGCAGTGTCCAATGTTGACTTATTTTAGGGTACTTTACCACAAATAATATTCAAAATATTTACATACTCTGCAGTATGTTGACATTTTCAAAGGTTTGTATTGGTCAGAAAGGGTGTTGTTATGGTCACATTTTATGTTCCAAGTTATGTTTTATACATAAAACAGCAGAAAGTGTGTGAAAAAGTGGAAATTGGAATTTTAATAAAGGATGTTATTTTTAACTTTTTTGTTGAGCAATAAAGCACATGATTTTTTCAGAAGAATGCCAAACTAGAAAAAAGCTGTTTTGGAGAGGAGTTTCAGGAAGGATTTTAATAACCCAGTGGGCAAAAGACGTATAATATACGTCTATTAAACGCATACCTTAGACGTCTAAATGTGGTCTGCAATTCGTCTAGAATGAAATTCTAATATACGTCTAAAGTTAAGTCTATGTTTAGACGTTCATTATACATAAATGGTTGGAGTTCTATTATACAGATAACTTTAGAGGACTATTATACATATATGGTTGGAGTTCCGGATAACTTTAGAGGTCCATTATACGGATAACTTTAGAGGACTATTATACGTATATGGTTAGAGGTCTATTACACGGATAACTTTAGAGGTCTATTATACGTATATGGTTAGAGGTCTATTATACGGATAACTTTAGAGGTCTATTATATGTATATGGTTAGAGGTCTATTATACGGATAACATTAGAGGTCTATTATACGTATATGGGTAGAGGTCTATTATACATCAAAGATAGGTTTTATAGGTGTAGAAACAAGTAAACCAAGCCAATGATTAGGTTTAGAAATTTATTCTGAAAATACACATTCACACCCGAAACATATGTATTTCAAATTATACATTGTATACAATAAATCAACAATCAACATATGGGCAATAATCCTAAAAAACACAACTAGTCTTAAACTTCAGCTACAAATTCTGGTAACATGGCAATATACAGTATAGTAATGACAAACACAAACTAATAACATTAACACACTAACTCAAAACCATATTTTGATTCAAATATACATTTTAAAATGTACAACTTATATATTTCCAAGAAAAAAAAATATTACAATGGAAGTTAAGACGATTTTTGTCCACTATTTGCAAACCCTGTCTAATTGTCCTAACAGTTAGAACCAAAAACCTATTATTTTCAGTGTCCAGATCTCCTGGCCCCCTGCCTTGCATATGCATTCTTCAAGTAACACATTGCGTGCTCCTTTATTTCTTTTTCTGTTGATGTAGGGTGGGACTTCAGCACCGCAGCTAGGAGAAAATTATATAATATTACTTCCCAAATAAATGATGATTAATATCTTCTTTAGTATAATCTAAAAAATGAACGGTTTACTAAGCTCAAAGCTGAAATAAATGTATAAAATTTGGCTTGCATCATAGCAGTTGAGCAATAAAGTCTGTCCTAATTAAAGAGTACCCAAAGTTTGAAAGTACAACATAGAATAAGAATAGAGAAACGGCAAAACGATTTTGTGTCATCTTTCCCATTCACACTATTTTTATGTGCCATTTTTTGCTTATTCATGTACTATTTTAATCAAAATAATTTTAAGAAAGATCTGTATGTATTCAGATAGTATTATTATTGTTCATACTTACTCGTCAAAAGAGGATTGCTGAGATATTTGCGGATATACTTCTACGTTTGAAAAACGTGTCCAAAATGGTGACCAACGAATACTAGCAATGCATTGTGGTATATAACCGGAAAATATGCTGGGTTCGATATTTTCTCAACGTATGCGTTTATTAATGTTGTCGATATTATGGTTGAAATTTAACATTTATAATACATTGCGGCTATGTGCCCCCTGCTATGAATTGATGTGCAATTTTAACGCATGCAGTTAGTAAGGATCGGTCACTGTTGTATGGTATTATATATAATGACATTATGGAATAGGATGGGGACAGGCCTGGCATCACGGGGGGAGGGAGGAATGTCGCCCCTTCAGTTTTGGGCAAAAAGATTTACCTAACTTAATTTGCGCCCTAAAAAAATAGTTGTACTTTGTCAATGGTCAGACAACACTAAATGACACGAACAGTCACTCAGTCTGTTTGATGGGCAGGAGGGCTATCCGTCCAGGAACTGCACATATCAGTGTCGTTATTGAGTGTCAACATTACGATCCTGTTTGCTCAGGTGGACCGATTCCTTGCAGTAGTTTATCATTATACTTAAAATCGTTATATAACTAGGACTAGTTATAGCAGTCTGTGCTTTCTGTTGGTTTTACAACATTTTTTTCTTAATGATTCAGAACGTCCATGTAGCTGCAAAAATGAACGCTTATGGTACTTTTCGCTCCAGGCAATACAAACCGTGAGAGTGACGAAAAATGTGAAACTGAACTTCATCGCAAATACCAGATTGCTAGTCGTTATCTTCTATCATGAAGCACTAATCAATGGCATAGCTGCGAGATTTCATTTGGGTAGCTGCACCATACAGCTCCGTTTCAACCGAAATATCACCCCCCCTCAGAATTTCAGACGCCCCCCTACAGATTTTTCCCCGGGCACCGCGCACTGATGGGGGACGGGGTGTCCAGGAAATGGTATCAACTTTTCTCAAGAAAATAAAAATAGAAACTCTATAGGCACTCAAACATTTTACTGTTTTTTTTCAGGCAGGTGGCAAGACCCCCTCAGCAAAACCCTTGTATGCCAAGCTGTGGGCATTGATTCGTTGAATATACATATATTCACGGCGAAAATACGGCTATACGTATATATACGTCGCCTCGACGTCTAATCAACGTCGAATTGCAACGGTAAAATCGACGACATTAATAAACGCATATATACAGATGCAGCCATTCAAAATGCGTGGGCGATACTGCATTATTTTGCGGTACGCTGTACGCAGTCTACCGCAAGCTACCGGTAAATACCGCGAGTTACCGTAAATACTCCTATAATACAACAAGCAAAATAATAGTATCTGGGATTTCCGCAAGGTGGAGCTAATAAAGCTCAACCTCTCATGTTTGAGCTGTGGCCATCAAAGTCTTTAATGAAGATATTACTAATAGTATTAATAATGAATGACCTTGGACAAGCTGTAAGTGTCAACTCAAAGTATTGCCCTGGTCAACATTCTTTTTTTCATTGACCGTCTTTGTAAAAGTAACACCACAGCATTTCACAATCACGCATTTGTTTCCAATCATGCAAAGTACAGTAATTTCTGAGAATCGATTCACAATGCCTTTCACATGCTCATAAAAGAGATTGATTTAGGAACATAAACATATTACCGTATGAAAACTGTACTGTATGCAGTATGTACATGTATATTTAATGTCTTAACTGTGCCCATTTAAGTACTGAATATTCATATCTAATTTTACCACTGAAGGGAAATCTTAGTAGCTGAGCATAAAAAGAATGGGAGCATACTGCAACGCGTGTGAAGGCCATAAACGATATTAATTTTGGAACATAAACATACAGTATATGCTGGTCTCGGTACTTTAAAGAATTATGACCAGAATTGGTCTTGAGATATTTTTAACTTGATTTACAGTATTTAAGAGGTATGTCTTAACACCGATACTACAGTGCGTAAATACTGCTCAAGTATATGTTTCTAGGTTTATATTATGCATTTCATACGGTCAAATTACTTTTGAGCAACTAATAAGAAGCGCGAAACGGTATGCGTTTTTTAGTTTCGTTTTGTGCTGGGACTCTGCTTTTAACAATGTCGCCGTGGATTGATCAGAGATATCAAGTACATACAAGTCATTTTTTAAATGTTGTAGTTCGTCTTGTAAAAATGTTACGAATACATCATCTATCAACAATTACACAGGTTCTGTTTCCATATTGCGGATTTTGGTTACGTAATATTATTTTCTAGATTTCACGTTGTGAATATATGATTTGGGCAAACAGAGCCACAAAGATGTACATTATGGGTTGTTGTTTTTTTTTTTGCAGTTTTATCTAGAACAAGCGATGCTTAAACCTTTGTCTGATTCTTGTGAAACTATCCACACGACAGTTACAGTACCTAGGAGTAGACTTCATTTATGTCACTGATGGGATGTTTCTAAAAATCCATCCCCTGTAAAACATCTTCTCTAGTTGTCCTGCATATGTATTCGCTAATGAAGCTGTGTGTTCTGAGCCTGGATCTCTACATTTCTGTATGAACCAGCTTAGAGGGCTAAAGACAGCTTGTGTTTAAATTGAGTGTAAGGCAATTTATGCTTCTAAAGTCATGGTCAGCATTTATTATTGTACTGTGCTGTAAACTTGTTCTGTGCCTAGTCACATTATTTTATAGCGTTTTTATAGCATTATTAAATCCGGTGGCGCTGTGTGTTAGTTTCCTGACTCCCATGTCACATGGTCTGTGATTGAATCCCATAGAACTATGACTTTATTTTTTAACAAACATTTCTTTGAAAAAATGAAACGTTTCCCTTGGTCAGAGATTAAATAAAACCTCACTCGCACCAAACAAATTTATATTTCTAAATATCACAACATGATCGAATTTAAGTCTTTTTAATAACAATGAATAGTCACCTATGCGTTACAAAATAAACATTTATATTGATTTGAATCGCGTTTTGAACCAGCTACCAGTTAACACTGTACTTCCTACTTTGAAAATACCTGTGAAACCGGTTTAATTCCTCACAGCCAGCACTCCGGCAGAGAGGGGGTTTTACTCATAAAGTAGAAGCAGACGAGATTTCCAGTGAAAGACACCCCCCCCCCCCCCCCCCCATACTATTCAAATTGTATTACAGCATTGTAATTACACATTGTAATTGTATTACACATTGTACACATGCTTAAAAGAGAAGAGAGAAAACGCAAGCCTTCTTCAGGTGTGAGGGTCTTCTGCTCAGAATGAAATGCTAAAATGTAATATAGGCTCTGAATGGGTTCAATTATGATTTGGGCTTGATTAAGGTCGCTGCCTTTCATCTAAAACCCTACTTGAATCGTTCTAAACTAAAAATCAGTGTTAGTGAGTTCTAAATAAAGAGGTATCCAGGTAACAGTGAAACGGGCAGATAGTCTGGGGAGATCGCCCGTTTTCCATGTAAGTAGTTCCTTGGTTCCACACCCCTTGGTGTTTCTCTCGCTCTCTCTCGGGTCACCTGATCATTAGCTCAAAAGATTTGAGTGCTTTGTATATATTCTAATGGTAGTGGGGGCAGGGTGTGTGGGAACAGGTTTGGTTGAAATTGCATTGGAGATCTATGTTCTTCACACCTGAAACATTTTCTCTGAAAGCATTTTCTTCACAGTTTAGCCAATCTTGTTACAGCATGTTACAGTTTACTATTATTAACCATATTAATTTTAAGTGCTTAATGCCATTTTTTGACCAGGCACGAATATTCTTAAGTCCATATCTTCGCAAGGGAATCAGTGCGAATTGCAATACTAATTAAATGACCGCAGGCACTTTCCACTCCCTCTGCCAGCAGGAACATTCCTATTCTTAGCTCAGCAGCTCATTACAAACCATTTTTTTTTTACACCGCGATACAGCTTTGCGTTGTGAATCTGTTTTTCCGTGTTTACAAAGAAAGTGGAATACAGTGATACTACCTGCTATACAGATACATATGTTTAGATATTTAGACCCTTAAATTTATATAATTATTAATAATAATGATTATAATGGTAATAATGATAATCGGCCAGTGAAAGCTCTGTTGTCCTTCACATCAATGCCTGAAACATTTTACCGAACCCAAGATTTTACAGAGAGGGAGGAGGCGCGGAGCTCAGCAGTACAGAACGAACATTCTGCTGCCTGGAGCGCTTATGGCAGCAAATCACCACTTAGACTACTTTTTGATACCATCCTTAGTCAAACCAGAAACGTGTTGTTCTGTCTAATGACATTACAAGTGGGAAGATTACAGATTTTAATCGTCTTTAATTTTGTTACGTTATACATTTTATAAACGTTTCATCCATACAAACACCACAAAACTATTTTCGATTGTATTTCTGAATAGTATGTTACACTTAGTTCACTGTTTTAAATAAATCTAATTTAGAAAGTTAGGTGTTAGCATAAACTATTAGCAATCAATAATATTAAATTTAGCACTGTAATAAGCTGTTGCACTTTCCCCCGCATCTTGTAAAAATATATTTTCATTGTTCAAATATACATTAAGTCTGACTATCTTATAATAAGTTAAATACAAAACTAAAGAAAAAATAGGGTTAAATATAATTCAAAATATTTTGCTAACAATGTTAACTGTTTATGAATAATAAAATGTATTAACTAAGGAGTAGGATGGCACAGTTGTTAGTATTGTAGCGGCGAGGCTTATTAATAAGAAAGAATTAAGTGTTCTGAGCCTTCCCAAATGAGGCCCCATTTCTCTGTTCATCTCTGTGGTGCAGCCACAGAGAAACTATTCATGCAAGATGTTTTCTTTTGATAAGGACAGCTCCCAAAGGGGGATGCACTTAGCTAAGCCTGGCTATCATGATCAATGGTCATCCATTGGCGCCTATCTGTCTAGGGAGTGCCAGTTGGACATCTGGACTGCATTACTAAGTGTCAGGACTAAGTGACTCATATCTCACCTTGATCAACCAATCAGGGACTGGTAGGGCCGAGGAACCCACGTGGGACTCTGATGCCCATGGAACTTTCAGCCAATCAATGAGCTGAAGTTCCTCCAGGTAAAAACAGGCAACACAGAGAGCCTGTGAGATTCAGACAAGATTCAGAAGGGATTCAGATTCAGATTCAACAATTCTAAAGGGAATTCAAAGGAGAATTCCAGGGCAGGACGGCCCAGGAGCAGAAGGCTCCCAAGGGCAGGACATTCTCGCAGCGCGCCTCCTGACCATCCTGAGACTCAACCACGGAACGGCCAGTGTGTCCGAGGGCCAGAACTTTCCTTTGTTCTAAGAGTCTAGAGTGGAGGTTGCCAGAGAGTAACCAGCAGCAGGCCTCGTGAACCGGTCGGAACTGTGGACAGCTGAATTACTATTCAGAACTAGCTCTTCATCAGGAAGAACCGGTCCTCTTCCTGACTTGCTGGGACCCACAGTCATCTTTTCTCCTGTGCACAAACTTTGCTAGTTAAAGCCAACAATGAGCATCAGCAGCGCACCGTCGCAAGCCGCACAGCACAGCCTGGCACCGAGCCAGAGAGCGCGGATTGGACAGCAACAGCCTGCAACTGTTTCTTTGTGCCCGCAGGAGATCTGAATCCCCAAAGATTGGATGAGTATTCAACTTCAATGCATTACAGCTCGAGAATTCAATTGTTATCCCAACCAGTTGATATCAATTTAATTCCTAAGAGTTATGTACTTGTTTGAGTATCTAATGTAGAAGTTGTAACCAAGTTCACTTTACGAAACGGTCTTAATGAATGATATACTGAACGTATGTCCTCTTGATATGTGTAACACTTCGTAACTGACTGAATATATATCTTTTGTATTCTGATAACCCTCTCGATAAGATCTGTTAGGTTTATATGCATATTGTATGTATTAATAAATGTATCCTCGTGTATTAGTACCTGTGTGTGCGCGTTGTTTGAGTTATGTCGCATGGTTGGATTCTAAAGCCATCAAAAGAATCAACTTTGTGATTTACTGCTACAATTAATAATTGTCTCAGTAAATGCCCAAACCCTACAGAACTGGTGCCTTCAGAGAGCCACTATGATTACATATTTGGCGTCCCTGAACCGGTTTTACCTACAGTATGTTTTTTGTTTTGTTTCTTTTTCATAAATACAACAGTAGAACCTGATGTCTCAGTGGCTTTCAAAATTAAATTATGCATGCAAACCTGTGAACTACAAAGATAACTAAGATATCCATCCATTTATAATGGTGGCGAAGTGGTTAGCATTGCTATCTTGCAGCACTGGGGTCCTAGGTTCAATTCCTGCCATCCTGTGTGTGGGGTTTACATGTTCTCTCTGGGTTACATGGTTTTTCTCTATATGTGTGATATGACTCCCTCTCGCACTCCAAAACATACTGGTAAGTTAATTGGTTTATGGGAAAACTGGCCCTGGTGTGTGTGTGTTTGTGTCTGTCTGTCCTGTGATGGACTGGAGCTATGTCCAGGGTGAATTCTGCCTTGTGTCCGTTGCTTACTGGGATAGGCTCCAAATCCTCTGTACTAGATAAAGAGATTAGAAATGGATGGAAGTAAAGGCACTGTGTGGATGGAACTATACACAGTGTTAGAAACCCACAATGAAATGGCAGCATCTCACTGAGAATAAAATGTTTTATAGTGCTGACTTAAGGAAACAGCCTTTCCACCTTTCTTGCACATCAGTATCTATACCTAGTTATTTAAACAAATTGCCTCTAATTATAAACATCTTAATATGCTGGCTCTGTGGATCCGCATCAGCTATGTTTGCCCATTCCTTCAATTCATGTGCATCCAACACACAGTTCAATGCCAGCAACTACACATAATCTAAAATACAATCCTTATTTCAGTATCTATGTAAACATATAGTCTGTTAACTTCATCATTTTCATCAAAAGTATGCCTAACCCCATTAGGAAGTGTTCTTGTTATAAGTGTATTCCTCAGCTTTCCCCAAATTATCTTCTTCTTACCAACATCTCTAGTCTTTTATCCTGCAATAACTCAGCCAACACTTAAATCTCCAAAAGCTGCTTGTGTTAATTTCTTTAAATCACAAATATCATGTGTAAATACTGGCCATGTAATACTCTGCATTTTGGAATAATAGTTTATTTTAAAGGGAACTAGAGAAACTAAGAACTAGAGAAATCAAGAAAGGCTTTTTTTCTAGAATTAATAAATGCACATCCTGTTCACTGGGGAAATTAAATCCACACTGAGCAATCTTCAATATGTTCAGAATATGACAGCGAGAATCCTATCAGGGATGCATTACACCTGTTTTCAAATCCTTGCACTGGTTACCTATCAGATTTCTAGTCAACTTCAAAATCCTTATCCTCCTTATATACTGTCCTACAACTATTATTATTGATCACCGAATTATTGTACGTGACATGACTTCATTCAGCCTTTCCTGAACGTCTATGACAGGCAGAGAGACTGCTGTTTCTGGTGCGATCTTTTGCAGCTGACATTTCACTGTTTTAAACGAACAAGAAATTAGATTGCTCGTAAATCAGTTATTCTATATAAACACAGCATAATTGCCCTCCGAAAATCCTCTTTTTCTTGTTCGTTTTAGAGACCTTGATCGAAACCGATTTTAGATGTCAGAAAGGATTTATTTTCTCTGTATTTCCTACATTGCTTTGTCGAGATTTTAACTTTATATCTAGGCTCAGATTTCAACTATAAATCGTACAGTAATTAATAGCAGTAAATACTGATGTTTTGCGCCCTCTTACCACAAAAATATATGTTTTGTAGTTGGGAACTATTTCGTACGGACACCGGACAGTTAAAGATGGCGGCAAATCAGACACCTAGAGGGGGGGGGGGCGTCTTCTCGCCTCCATAACTAAAATGCCAAATAGGAGTGGCTTAAGCGATATACACAGTCGTGTAACTGACAGTTTGAGGTAGCCTATCGTGTAAATTTCGCTTTGTTGCTGATAGGTTAAGCTTTCAAAACTCTGCCCCAAAGTCATGTGACTGATTTTTCTCCCTGTTTCTTTGGTTAAACACAATGATCACAAGCACCACCATGGTAAATGGGATGTGTTGTTTTTAATTCCGTTTGAATTATAACTGTATGTACTGTCTTCATATTTGGCCAGGGCTTTAAAGAGAAGGCGCGCCCAAAAATTTCGGTGCCGTCGTCTCCGCTTTAAAGGTACCCCCGTGCTGGAAGAATTTGACCTCGGAACGTTTTCCCAGCGTAGATATAGTGGACATAAAAACAAGAGTTCGCTGGCATTATATCCTAGAAGACACAGACCAGGAGAATGCTCGCAGCGTAAAAGAAAATGCCTGATGAACTAAGGATTGGACAGTTTCCAAGTGCTTGTACAATCAATGGAAATGTTCAAATAAATGTGCAAAAGAAATAAACAAAATACTCATTTATTTCTTTATCATATTGGTGTAGCGGCGAGGCTTAATAATAAGGCAGAATTAAGTGTTTCTGAGCTTCCCATATTAGGCCCCATTTCTCTGTTCATCTCTGTGGTGCAGCCACAGAGAGACTATTCATGCAGGGTGATTTAAGGTCCTAGGACAGCTCCCAAAGGGGGATGCACTTAGCTAAGCCTGGCTATCATGATCAATGGTCATCCATTGGCGCTTATCTGTCTAGGGAGTGCCAGATGGACATCTGGACTGCATTCCTAAGTGTCAGGAGTAAGTGACTCATATCTCACCTTGATCAACCAATCAGGGACCGGTAGGGCCGAGTAACCCACGTGGGACTCTGATGCCCATGGAACTTTCAGCCAATCAACGAGCTGAAGTTCCTCCAGGTAAAAACAGGCAACACAGAGAGCCTGGGAGATTCAGTAAGATTCAGGAGAATTCTGTGGACTTTGAGAACTGTGAGGTTAGCACCAGCAGCAAGCCTCGTGAACAGGTCGGAACTGTGGACAGCTGAATCACTATTCAGAACTAGCGCTTCGTCAGGAACGAACCCATCCTCTTCCTGACTTGCTGGGACCCACAGTCATCTTTTCTCCTGTGCACAAACTTTGCTAGTTAAAGCCAACACTAACTACCCGGTCAGTGAGCATCTGCAGCGCACCATCGCAAGCTGCACAGCACAGCCTGGCACCGAGCCAGAGAGTGCGGATTGGACAGCTACAAGCCTGCAACTGTTTCTTTGTGCCCGCAGGAGATCTGAATCCCCAGAGATTGGATGAGTATTCAACTTCACAGCATTACTGTTTGAGAATTCAATTGTTATCCCAACCAGTTGTCCACAGTTCCGACCTGTTCACGAGGCTTGCTGCTGGTGCTAACCTCGGGTGGATCCTCTGGTTACTCTCTGGCAACCTCCGCTCTAGACTCTTAGAACAAAGGAAAGTTCTGGCACTCGGACACACTGGCCGTTCCGTGGTTGTCCGGGCTGAGTCTCAGGATGGTCAGGAGGCGCGCTGCGAGAATGTCCTGCCCTTGGGAGCCTTCTGCTCCTGGACCGTCCTGCCCTGGAATTCTCCTTTGAATTCCCTTTAGAAAAGTCCACAGAATCCTCTCCAGAATCTTACTGAATCTTACTGAATCTGACTGAATTCTCCTTTGAATTCCCTTTAGAATTGTTGAATCTGAATCTGAATCCCTTCTGAATCTTGTCTGAATCTCACAGGCTCTCTGTGTTGCCTGTTTTTACCTGGAGGAACTTCAGCTCATTGATTGGCTGAAAGTTCCATGGGCATCAGAGTCCCACGTGGGTTACTCGGCCCTACCAGTCCCTGATTGGTTGATCAAGGTGAGATATGAGTCACTTACTCCTGACACTTAGTAATGCAGTCCAGATGTCCATCTGGCACTCCCTAGACAGATAGGTGCCAATGGATGACCATTGATCATGACAGCCAGGCTTAGCTAAGTGCATCCCCCTTTGGGAGCTGTCCTAGGACCTTAAATCACCCTGCATGAATAGTCTCTCTGTGGCTGCACCACAGAGATGAACAGAGATATGGGGCCTCATTTGGGAAGGCTCAGAACACTTAATTCTTTCTTATTAATAAGCCTCGCCGCTAGATCAACATTCTTTGTAACCATCTTTGTAAATGAAAATACTATTTTTTCATTGACAATAAGTAACATCACAGCATTTCATTGATCCGATCACGCATTCGTTTCCAATCATACAAAGTAAGTCTTGAGAATCTTCGATGCACCATGCCTTTCACATGCTCATAAAAGATATTCATTTAGGAACATAAACATATTACTGTATGTAAACTGTACTATATATGGCTGGTCTTGGTAGTTTAAAGAAAAAATACACACCAGTATTTCATTTCTCCCTAAACATTTTAAGCATCAAAGTCTTATATATGGTTACTTTGGATACGTTTTTATGTGCTCCTTCTGACCATATTACTGTACATTTATATACTTTGTGAAAATTGATCATTTTAACCTTTTCTGTGAATACACTCATTATCGGAGTAAACAAAAGCATACTTTTAGAATTTGATTAATAGGGAATATAATATGGAATCGCGTATCTAAAAAAATTAATAATTATATAATTATTTTCAAGTACTGTAGCACAAACAGTAGTATAAAGCTTTCCATTGATATGTGCATTGCTGTTTCAGTGCTTGTCACATGACCGGATTGGTGGCATGATAGCTTAAGTGACTGACTTATAAGTGTAAGGCCAGGTGTTCAAATCCAGCAATTGCTATGAGTTTTCTTATAACAAATAAACATTTCTTTGAAAAACTAAAATAGCAAATATTATGGACACTACAGTATATGTACATTTTTTATATTTCTAAATATCACAACTTTTTCGTACTGTATGTACACAGCGGTACCGCAGGGTGTAAAAACGTTTCAGAAATAACCACATGTAAGACTTTGATGCTTAAATTGTTTAGGGAGAAATGGAGCACTGGTGTGTATTTTTTCTTTAAACTACCAATACCAAAAATATACAGTTTACATGATATGTTTATGTTTCTAAATTAATATCGTTTATGACCTTCAGATGCGTTATGCTCCTCTTCTTTTCATGCTCAGCTACTAGAACTCCCCTTTAGTTTTAAAATTCCATCTAAATATTCAATACTAAGCGGATTAAAATGTGCACAATAAAGAGATTTGTCAGGATGTATAACACTGCCCTAGGCTAGGACTGTGTAAAACTATGTATTTATTTTATATTTATGTTGTATTACTGTACATATTTTAATTTTTCGTCTCTTCTGATGTCTGTTTTTGCTTGTCTTTGGCTGGGCTGCTGTAACACCTCAATTTCCCTTTGGGATCAATAAAGTCTTATCTATCTATCTCTGCCCGATGGTTGAGGTTCCTGCTAGCTATTCAGAGGGAAAGGCGGTGACGTCATCGCGCTGGCAGGCAGGCACAGCCTTTAATGTCGGGCGTATGTGTTAAATATTTTTAGATCTTTAAATTTATATCATTATTGTTTTCTTTAGCCTCACAACATTGTCCAATAATACTCTTCTTGTGTCTAATTTTTAGTAAAGCAGGATTTTAGCTGCAGACCATAAAAAACAGGACTGACTTTTTTCACATAAAACATATTCACACATTAAACTTAATATGGTCAGAAGGAGCACATAAAATGTTTCTGAAATAACCACATGTACTGTAGGACTTTGATGCTTAAAATGTTTAGGGAGAAAGTGGAATAATAGTGTATGTTTTTTCTTTAAAATACCAATACCAGCCATATACAGTTTGTAATGTAGGGATTTCTATATTTATGTCTTTATTTAGTGGTTACATTAGTGACAAAGGCTAAACTTTTAGCTTCAGTAACGTGTACGCTGAATGGCATACACACAGTTTTTCGCGCATAAAAAGTGGTTATTAACTATCAAAACCTGTTTTTATAGCTTTTAAAGTCATGCAATGTCTAAGTTAAGCAGGAACACATCATTATATCTCGTTTTTTAATTCTTTTTTAAAAATTAAAAAAATCATTTGCCCAGCTTAAGGGGGGGGTTCTGCTCTCATTGACAGCTGACACTCCTCCATACACTTAAGTAAAGAATGAATAACGCCACTGTAAACGTCATATTTACAATTTGTTGATAATAAAAATGTTAAGTTCTCTTAAGCTTTCTCAGTCAAGTATGATAATTTACCAAGGGAGCTGTTTAAGCATGCATAGGCAGCAAAAGATCAGCTAAACAGGGAAGACAATGCTTTCAGAGAAAATGTTTCAGGTATGAAGAATACAGATCCCCAATTCAAATTCAGCCTAAACCTGTCCCCACACACCCTGACTCCACTGCGAAGAGAATATACACAAAGCACTGAAATCTTTAGAGTAGATGATCAGGTGTTTTGCAGACATAAGCATAGTACGTAATTCAGGCTTAATTAAGATACTAAGAAGACAAAGATAGGCTCCACGGATGAAACGTTGTGTTTTCTTTCTTCTCTTTTCAGCATGGAATAAACCTATTACGTGTTCCTACACATGCTGACACAGCTACCCACCTGAACTATAAATATTATATACAAACAGCAATCATTAAAATTGCTGATGTTAGAAATGCTATCAGAAATTAAACCAAATGAACCAGAAGTGTATTGAAATAAAGCAATATAAACAACAAATGCCGATAGATTTTTACTCAAAATTACTGAGAAATTCAGAAAAACAGCATATTATGAATAAGAAATATTTGATAATTTTAAATGAACTTTTATAACTTATGTTCGTTCAGGTAAATGCCATTTATTGTTAATAAATTAATTTGAACCTTGCAAGTGTTCTTGAAAAAATAAGTTTAAAAAAGACCACTTTGACTGAGATCAAGAATTAGAAGTAGAAAATGTTTATGAGGAAGGTGGAATGTGTGTATCTAATGGTGTTTCAACTACCACTACCACCTATATAAGTATATATTTATATCCATAGATAAAAATTGTTAATACTTTTTAGAAACAGTATTATACTTTGGTTATTTTAATTTTCAGATGGCACAATTTCCCTTTGGTTACATTATTCAATATTAATATTCCATATTAAGTGGATTCAAAGAAGTAGTTCAGTACAACAGATTAAATGAAATGACCATTTCACTAACATCTAATGCACCACAGGTGAAACCTATTGATCTTCTATGAGCACTGAAAAGCTAAACACGGCAAGCCAAATCATACTGTGGTATACCACACATTGCTTACCACAGTTCAGGAAGTTTTAATGTACATTCTGGATTGTAGATACCTGGTGATACCAGGTGAAGCTGTTTCAAAACTTTCAACTTTATAATCCAGGAATAAGTGTCACAAATAGAGCTGATAAGATATCAGTTGTAGGTAGGATGACTGATCGGAATTACAGGTATGCTGTTGTAGAGAAATATACCTGTTAATGCTTCGGGAGACAATGCATAAGCCAGGTAAAGAACTAAGAAGACCTTTTTTGTTTTAGTCAAGAAATTATTTGGCAGACAGCCAGGCATTTATTGCTGCAACAATGTTAAGTTTTAATTTTTGTTAGATATTTTCAAATTGATTGTGTTTACCAGACAAAACTCAATTTGCCTGTAAATACTGTAATATATTTTGTGTACAATTTAACAGTGACAAATTATTGATTGCAGAATTCTTGTGACAGGAAAAAGTGATAAATTGTCAATTATAGGTTGGAAGGCTGATTTAATGTACTGTAAGCTGAAATCAAATGAATAACATATACAGTACAGTATATGCTTAATTAATGTCCAGACCAAACTTGAACACATATTCTAAATATTTTATTTAAAACTTTGAATTGCACATTATGCAAAACAATTAACTTTTAGGATGACCCCAAAAACCTAATTATATTTGTGTGACACGAAATCCAGATCCTGCTTGGATAAATTGCTGCCACCATTAACAAGCAGGTGGTTCCTGAGAAAATTTCAGTCAGCATGAAGCTTCAGCACAACCTCCCACTTTTGCCCAAACAATAATATCACTACAGATGGACACTAAGACAGCAGAAAAGCATTGGACACCGATGAAAGCTGACAAATTCAATCAGTTGTTTCCTTTGTCTTCCTGGGCAGGAATTAAACATCCATAAACAAGCTAGTTATTAGATGATTAATATTTCAGTATTCACACTGCAGACCGTGAAACTGACTTGTTGTCCTAAACACCCAAACACAGTTTTTAATAACATTTAAATCATGGTAGTAAAAATGTAATTACTTACTGTAGCTTTGAGTATTTAAATTTTGAATAGGTATATGAAACTGATTAACCTTCAAGGCAAATTATAACATGTTACATTAAAATCAGTATTATATTATTATATAGTATTATAACCCTTATATATTTGCATCTTTGTAGAAGATCAGCTTCACTTTGTACCTAGGCACATTGTTTCATGTGTACTGTTAGTTTGGTTGGTTTAATATGAACCTGTTTGTATCAGTAAAATCATATATTGCTTACTTTGAATCCATGTGCAGAAACTGCCTGTTATTCTGTCGATTGATTCCTTACAGCTAATCTCACACATTTAATGTAACAACACTCACACATTTAATGTAACAAGATCTAAATTCACAAAACAGTACAACAATAATGGACACTCAGAGACAAAAATACAACAATAGAAAAGGACATACACAGGGAAAACAAGAGGATGTATTTATTTTTTTAGAAAGCTTTTAATGATCCTGAAAAAAACCTCTTTTACCACAAGCATTTAAGGGAAAGGAGGCAAAGGTAAGGGGTGAAAATAATGCTCACAATGTGGTGACGTACAGTAATTAGTGGAATACAGAGCACATCTCTATTAGGCTGCTCTTCCTAACTTATATCACTTAAATAAATCCAAGCATTGTTTATAAAGTACGAAAGATTGCAGATTTGCAATTCATTTTTTACATTCTACCAATATTCACTCTTTTGCATAGTCCACAATGGCAATATGAGCTTACAAGGCCAAAAGTGCTTAGTGCAAGATTAATGATAGAGTCATGAAAATACCCAAGTATCTAGTGTAAAATTACAATATTTACTTATTAAAAATAATATATGAATTAAATATACAGAAAAAGAAGTTTATTGACTTCAGCAGATCATCAAGCAACTATTAAAATGTACAGAGCTAAAACACTCATTAATTTCTCAGTAATCCTAAAGCTATCGTTAGGTACTCAATTCAACACCTGTAACTGTGCATTGTTGTCCTGTGTTCCTTTTTCGGGCTTTATTACATTAAAATGTCTTCAACTCTCTTATGGACTTGGTTAGACAGTGTTCTTTATACTGCGGTGAGCCTGTAGTCTGAAGTATCTGTAAGCTGCTGCCCTGATTTTTTCATTACTTAAGCTGTAAATGATGGGGTTGAGAAAAGGGGTGAGGAAATAGTACACTGCACCAATGAAGATGCGTCCTTCTGGCGGGATACTTTCCACTCTCAGTCCAATATACACCACAGCAGCAGTTACATAGGAAATAAATACCACAGTCATATGTGAAGAACACATTGAGAAGGCCTTCTTACGGCACTCCACAGTTTTCATTTTTATCACTGACCACACAATTCTGCAGTATGTCCATAGGACATAGAGAAAGGGGATATAGATTGCAATCATGGAGACTATCAAGGTATAATTGACTTGACTTGTAACATCTCCACAGGCCAATGTCATCACAGTGGGGTAATCACAGACAATGTGCAAGACATAATTTGATCCACAGAATGGCAATGTGCTTGCCAATACTACTGACAAAAGAGGTGCAAGGAAGCCCAGCACCCAGACTATGGCTGCCATTGTAATACAGAAATTGGTGCTCATGATGGTGTTGTAATGCAGTGGTTTCACTACAGCAATATATCTGTCATAAGCCATGGCTGCAACAAGGAACTCTTCAACAGCATTACATGAGATAAAAAAATACATCTGTGCAAAACAGCCTGAGAAGGAAATACTGCTGCCATGTCCCAGCAGAACTTCTAATAACTTGGGTATAATGGTCGTGGTCAGACAAATGTCTAAGAGGGCCAAGTTCCACAGCAGGATGTACATGGGAGAGTGGAGCCGGTGGTCAATGCTGACCAACAGCACGATAAGGAGATTGTCCAGGAAGGTGGCCAGGAAGAGGATGAGGAAGACAATGAAGAGTACAGTGTAGTGTTCCTGCAGGCCTGGCACTCCCACAATGATGAACTCAGAGTGCAGGGTCACATAAGAGTTGTTCATGACTCTGACAGGAGACAAGGGTGCCAAGAGTTAATGCATATCTGTGTTTTCTATCGGTTTGATTTCATAAAAGGATATTAAATAATAAAATACAGACAAAAAATAATAAAACATTTAAGGAAAACTTTTAGTTTTTAGTTTTGCCATGGTGAACATTTTATTTTTATTAATCATTATTGTGTAAAATACAGTTGTATTATACTGTATAATAAATCCAACCATAAATTTTCTTACAGTGCCACAGGGAAGCCAGAGCCTATCCCTGCAAGCTAACGGCAGAAGGTAGGGTACACAACCACTCACCACAGGGCAAACCACAGAAACAAAACACACTCATATACTCACACCAGAGCCAATTTTCTCAAAAGCAAACAATCTGCCAGTATTTCTTTGCTCTATGAGACCAATATCTTGTTAACATAGGAAAAACATATAAAATATGATAGCTAGCATGGTCTAAAACTGAATCTAGGCCCATAGTGCTGTGAGGCAGCAATGCTAACTACTGTGCCACTGTGCTACACATTTATATTAATTATTATCAGGATAATACAGTAAATATACACGGTACTGTATATCTGCCGTACAGCTAAATAATAAGTATGCTGCAGTACAATGCGGTGGGCATATTGCAATTAAACACATCATAATGCATCATTTCGGGTCATTCCGTGCTGTACCGTATGCAAATTAGATTATGCTTATAGTATCCGGAATCATGTTGTAAAACTGCTAGGTGGAGCTAATAAAGTTTAACTTCTCGTGTACAGCATTTGAGCTGTCACCAGAAAACACCCAGTTTCGAATTCTGATCACCGCTGAGGGACAATCCAAGTAAGAATTTAAGTTGTATACTCTTTAGACTTTTAAATTTAAACTGTGTATTACAGCATGTTAATCATTATACATTAAAAAGTTGGTATATTTTATGAAAGGAAGATTGCTCAGTTGGACAAAAGTACACAACCTACCACCTTTATCATAAATATTTTAATTATGCAGAAATATTTATGCATCAATGTATTTACCGAAGATATTACTAATAGTATTAATAATGAATGACCTTAGACAAGCTGTAAGCTCAAAGTATTACCCTGGTCCACTTACCTTGTAACCATCTTTGTAAACAAAAATACTTTGTTTATTCATTGATCTGATCACGTATTCATTTACAATCATACAAAGTAAGTTTTGAGAATCTCCGATTCACCATGCCTCTCACATGCTGATAAACAATATTAATTTAGGAACATAAACATATCATGTAAACTGTATATGGCTGGTATTGGTATTTTAAAGAAAAATACACACCAGTATTCCACTTTCTCCCTAAACATTTTAAGTCTTACATGTATCAAAGTCTTACATGTGGTTATTTTGGAAACGATTTTACGTGTTCCTTCAGACTAGATTAAGTTTATATACTTTGTAAAAGGTTATAATGTTTTAACCTTCTCTGTGAATACGCTTGTTATCGCCGTAAACAAAGGCATACTTTTAGAATTTGATAAATAGGGAATATAATATGGAATCGTGTATCTAAAGAAATTAATAACAATATAATTATATTTATGTACTCTAGCTCAAATTATCAAGTGGTACACTTTCTTTGGATATGTCTGCTTTAGTTTCACTTCTTTCCATGTGACGGCTTGAGCATGTGCCTTATATTCCTGAGGTCGGAGGTACGAGCCTAGCTGTTGCCATGAGTTTTCTTTTAACAAATAAACATTTTGTTGAAAAACTAAACTTAGCAAATATTATGGACACTATATTGACATGTTTATATTTCTATATATCACAACATGTTCAAAGCTGTCATTTATTAATAGCAATGAATAATTTCAAATTGCTACTCGTATTATTACTGATAATACATATTATTGACACTATATTGAATTTGTTGGTATTTTTAAACATCACAAAATGGATTCTATAGACCTTGACTTGTGAAAATTTTCACAACTATCAGTGAGATAATCCTCTTTTTGTAAACCTCTGTTTTTTTTAATCGATGTGCAATTACACACTAACTGGAACACTGGGGGACCGCTGTGTACACATGGTCACAACACAAGAAATACTTTGCAATATGGCTTTGTGTGATAGGAACCATAGGAAATAGCGCAGTGTCCAATTACCCAGACTGTAAGCACGGGAATAAAGCTTTGTTTGATTTCTAATACCCTTTCTTTATTCCTGTTTTCATTCAGCAGGGAAATTCCTATTCTTTACTCAACAGCTTTTAAAAACAGCACCCATGATGTTCAAATCATGATGTCCATGATTTGTTTTTCACAGAAGACTGACACAGCAATATTCAGCTAGTGTGTATTATCTGTTTAGGGTCCTGTAGCATTCCAGTTTATGTTGTGTTTGTACGTGCAAGAATAGAGATTACAAACATTAATAAAACATACTTGCATCTTGCTTTTATAAAATATATAGACTTTTTCATGTTTAATTTGTAAAATGCTGTAATACAGTTTAAAATGACTAAACGTCCAAACAGTATACAACTTGAATTCTTACCTCTATTAATACAAATCTCAAGTGGTATTAAATAAATACAGATTTTTAGTATAGATGACACTTTTCTAAAATGTATTTAAAAAATAAAAACGATTACAATCTAATCTTTCCACGTGTGACCCCATTAGGAAGTACAATACGCTCCTGCTTTGTTTAACAATGGTATAAAAAATAAATCTAAATAGTGAGAAAGCTATGCTTAAAGTTAATTTAGGGACTTAGAAGACAAAGATAACAATTTACATTGCATTGTCAGTTTGTGAATCAATAAAGGCATTTAATTTGACACGCATTTGAGATTTAAATCAAAATGGGAGTAATCTCTATTATTTCTCTATTATCAAAACCAATTGTGGTTCTTTTGGAAACACTTTGACATGTTCCTTGTAACTACACTGCTGTCGATATTGCAGCAATAGATAAAATGAAACGCTTGGAGTTTGTAATGTATGGATTTCAATATTTATGTCATTATCTAGTGGTTTCATTAGTGGCAAAGGCTAAACATTTAAGCGCAGTGGGGGATATTCGGGCATGCTAAAAAATCACACCTGACAAAGTGAAGGCTGTGAAAACATTTGTCAGTCTGTACGTGGGGGGGGTGGGGGACTATCTTTCATTGGAAGGTTCGCCTATTCTACTCTGAGAAAGCTGAGAGCTGAGTGCTGTTCAATCGTTTTTGCTCTCTCTGGGACTTGCTTAATCTCTCTCTTAATTCAATTCAATTCAAGGTGCTTTATTAGTATGACCGATAGGTACAATCTGTGTTGCCAAAGCAAATAAAAAGAATAAAATTAACATGAAACAAAACAAAAAATAAAATAAAATAAAATCTACAGACATATTACAGACATTTACAACAAAGACATATCATAAAATATTTACATATTCTGTAAACATATTGAGCATTACTGGGAGACAGACTCACTGTTCCTCAGGCTGTGACAGGAGATCACATACTGGGCTTCCAGTTCAACTAAGTTCCCGCCTCCCTCTCCCAGGAGGATTGGAACCCGTTGTGATTCTGGCAGGTGTGGGAACTCTGGGATTAGATTTCTGGAATTAGGGAAGAATGTTTCCCTAATCCCAGAATATCTGTCACAGTGCAGTAGGAAGTGTGGGTCTGTCTCTCTTTCTCCCCACTGGTAGTGCGAGCACAGTCTATCCTCTCTGGACAGCAAGACTGCCTGTGTCGCCCAGTTTCTAAGGCCAGGCTGTGGTCACTGAGCCTGTACTTCTTCAGGGTTTGTTTCTTTTTGCTGTTTCTTATCTTGGTCAAATATTCGGCTAGTGTGCATTGTCTGCAAACCCACGTGAGCCTGAAAGCGCTACATTATTAATAATATGCTCCATGTCTCACTAACATTAGAATGTTATTAAAAAAAAAACAGGATTAACTTTTTTCTGTCTCTTTCTCATCCGCTGTGATTCAGGTGTTAATAAAACGTGTTTACAAAGAAAGTGGAATACAGTAATAGTACCAGCTATATAAATACATATATTTAGATCCTTAAATTAATATAGTTTATTAATTTCTTTAGATACGTGATTCCATATTATATTCCATAATAATTAAATTCTGAAAAGTATAAGTTTCTTTTACTGCGATAACAAACACAAGTATTCATGGAAAATGGTAATCACTTAACTCACTTAACTTGAACGTTTTGTGATATTTAGAAATACCAACAAATTCAATATAGAGTCGATAATATTTATTATCAGTAATAACCACAGTAGTAGCAGCTTGAAATAATTCGTTTTATTAATAAATGATTTAGCTTCGAACATGTTGGGATATTTAGAAATATAAAAAATGTCAATATAGTGTCCATAATATTTGCTATTTTAGTTTTTCAAAGAAATGTTTATTTGTTAAAAGAAAACTCATAGCAATTGCTGGATTTGAACACCTGGCCTTACACTTATAAGTCAGTCACTTAAGCTATCATGCCACCAATCCAGTCATGTGACAAGCACTGAAACAGCAATGGAAAGTTTTATACTACTGTTTGTAGTATAAATCTAGACTACTGTTTGTAGCGACAGCTAGACTCGTACCTCCGACATCAGGCATATTAGGCACATGCTCAAGCCATCATGCCAGAGACATAATCATGTGCAAAGGAGTGAACCTGAAGCAGACATATCCAAAGAAAGTGTACTACTGTGATAATTTGAGCTACAGTACATGAATATAATTTTATCGTTATTAATTTCTTTAGATACACAATTCCATATTATATTCCCTATTAATCAAATTCTTAAAGTATGCTTTTGTTTACTGCGATAGTGAGCGTATTTGCAGAAAAGGTCAAAACATTATAACTTTTACAAAGTATATAAACTTAATATAGTCAGAAGGAGCACATAAAAACATTTCCAAAATAACCACATGTAAGACTTTGGTGCTTATAATGTTTAGGAAGAAAGTTGAATACTGGTGAGTTGTGTATTGCCTCTTTTAATATTTTGTAAAAATGTTCCAATTTAAATGCAATATGGATTATAAAGCAGATAGTTCCAGACCTGAAATCTGATTGGTTGACTCAAGTTTGAAGCTGTGCTATATTCAGTTTTATATGCACACCCCGGAAGGAATTTTGACTTTTTACTGTGTGATAAAGAAATATCAATGCCCTGACCAATAAATTACGGTCAATCAAATCAATAGCATAGGCTTTTAAAGATTACTTCTTAGTGTAGATAAGAAAGCTTGGATTCTCAGTTATTTGATACATGTATCTTCTTCTGCTGTCTTTGTTGCACTGTTGAGGATCCTTGTGATTTTTTGTGCTCTCGTTCAATGATAGTACCGCATTTATTCCTTTATCATAAAATTATTTTCATTCTTAGAAATTATCAAACGCTCGGTTAAAAGCAAGGGAGATTATGTCTGTTATAGTTATAGCAAGAGTTCACTACAGCGTTATTGGAAACCCAATTTTAGTGACAAAGAGCTGTAGTGATATCCTGACAGGCCAGCACCGGTGGGAGTGCTCCCACAGCGAAAAAGAAAATGCCTGACGAACTAGAGACTGGACAGTTTTTCAATGCTTGTACGATGAATGGAAATGTTCAAATAAATGTACTACAGAAATAAACAAAAAAACAAGTCATTTATTCCTTTATCATATCATATATCATATGTCCTTTCTTTGCTAGTCAATGTTACTTATGGCTGTGTTTCTGCATTGCATAGCAATGAGAGACTTTATTCTCAGATGGAGGAATGTAAACAGCTTAATTTTCATGTAAAATATTTTTTTTAGTTAAAATTCATTCTATACAGCAATCACTTATTTGGGGACTGTTTTATAAAAGCAATAAGGCACTCGATGCTTGTGCTATATCGTGAATATAGTCACAGTTAAAAGGGTTGCTGCCCTCCTCTTCACGTCGGGCCTAAGCACGGCCTCGAGTGCCTTATTGCTTAAATATATTATTAATAATATTAATAATGAATGACCATGGAATAGAGAGGATGTAAACTGAAGAGTTACAGAGAAGACACATTGAGTTGTCTTTTCAGCTTGGAATTTAACCTTTAGAGCAATCCTTTTGGCTATATTTTTCACATAGCCAGATGTGTAAAATAGAATGGATTAATAAATCGATTAAGAAAAAATATTTCACACATACTTTGAAACCATACAGCTTTGAAACCATACGGTATCATATTGTACATACAATATATTCATACAGAATACGATCACATTGCTGTTTATTTTCATGTGTGCTACTGTTTCAGTATACTGTATCAGCGGATTTAACTTCAAGTGATTTGTGTGTGAACTGTTAACTCTACTTCACACCTGCATGTCAACATCATGGTATGTCCAGCAGCTCTTTTGTATAGATTACACTATGAATCCCTTAGGCATACCATCCAAGGTTTTGACAAATAATCTGATTTTGATTAACCTTAAATAGCTCATTTTGCTTAAAGAATTTAAAATCTGCCTGCGTTACTGTATTGAAATTTATTTAATTGAAGTGTTCAGACACCTACGGAGAAACCCAAATTTCTCCATCTAAATTTAAGATGCTTCATTCACAGTTTTGTTATGCGAAATGTTTTTGCACTTGTTACACTCTCAGATCCTGACTGATTTGACTTTACAGATGCAGCCATTCAAAGTGCGCGGTACAGACACGTACCGGAGGTAATTGGCTACGGCGTCGTGCAACATGACGCAAATTTCCGCGGTACGTGATTGGTTGACCGACAGGGGCACTCGTGTTCCGTTGGTCGGTCGTAGAAAGATTTACAGTAAATGTCTTTACTGTGCCTGTTTTAGCATTGAATATTCATATGGAATTTTACCACTGAAGGGAAATCTTAGTACCTGAGCATAAAAAGAATAGGAGCATACTGTAACACGTGTGAAGGCCATAAACGATATTAATTTACGGAACATAAACATACAGTATATGGCTGGTCTTGGTACTTTAAATAAAAAATACACACCAGTATTCCATTTCTCCCTAAATATTTTAAGCTTTGAAGTCTTTAAGTAATGTGATACCGGAGTCAACAATCATACTTTTAGAATTTGATTAAAAGGGAATATAATATGGAATCGCATATCTAAACAAATTAATAATTATATAATTATATTCATGTACCGCAACACAAGAATAGTACACGCTGTACATTGTCTGTTGATAAAGTTTCTGCTTTGTGTAAGGATGGTATCAAAAAGTAATCTAAGTGGTGAGAAAGCTGTGCACCTCAAAGCGCTTTACAGGATAAAAACAATAAGAACAATAGTGTAAGACTGGGCAAACGATTTTTTTATAGAAAAATCGGGCAATGTGTTTTTTTTAATCCAACATTGACACCCACATCTTAAATCTTGTCAGTCAGCTCTTTTTTCTCTATTTGAATTGTGGCGATTCAAACAACCTGGGATAACAAGTTTTTTATAGAAATACAAAATGAGATATAATGATGTGTTCCGGCTTAGACATTAACGAGTACAACCCCCCTCTCTGCGGGAGTGCTGGCTGTGACGAATTAAACCGGTTTCACAGGTATTTTCAAAGTAGAAGGGCGCGAGATTTCCAGCGAAAGACACCTCCCCCCTTCCAAAACTAAGGAAGTACAGTACTTACTAGTTAAGAAAGCTAGGCTCCTCAATGAAATCGCTTTAACATGCAAATGCGTTGGTGTAACAGTCTGGGCGTGGCAAGCTTCTAATGTTAACTCGACTACGGCGAAAGGAACCCTTCTTTCATTGGAAGACAATTAACATATTCTAGCCCTAAATGAATTAATAGGAAACATGGTTTACATAAAATACATTTTTCCAAGAAAGTTTAGCCTTTGTCACTAATGAAACCACTGAATAAAGACATAAATATAGAAAGCTTAAGATTTTTAAAATACATGACTTTGCTAAAAATATTTTATTTAAAAATAAAAACGATTACAAACGCCAGTGGAGAGAGAGAACAGGGGAGGGGTGTTGGTTTTGCATAAGGGGCGGGGCTATGGAAAATGTGGAGTTACATGTTCTGGCTGTTTGTGAATTACCGTTGTTGAGTATAGAGTGTTGAGGTATTGATTTTGTGTAATGCTTTATGTTGAAAATTGAGCTGGAATCTCAAGATATTGAGATTTGTTGTTGTTTTGTTGAGATTTAACTTCGCAAGACTGAGTTCTTGTGTCCGTCCTATCCGAGCCCGAAAGTATTACAATATGTATCTTTATAGCAGGTGGTATACAGCTTTTTAGTATAGATTACACTTTTCTAAAATGTATTTAAAAAATAAAAACGATTACAATCTAATCTTTCCACGTTTGATCCCAATATCCCAAGAAAAATAAATCTAAACGGGGAGAAAGATATCAATTTATGTTGCATTTATCTGATTGTGAATAAAAAACGCATATATTTAAACCCGCATTTGCGATTTAAATCAAAATGTGATTATATTATGTGATTATATAAATGTTTATATTGTAACGCATAGGTGACTATTCATTGTTATTAAAATGACTTAAATTCTATCATGTTGTGATATTTAAAAATAAAAAAGTCAGTTAATTGTCCATAATATTGCTATTCTATTTTTTCAAAGAAATGTCGCAATACACAAATATAATCATATCATTATTAATTTCTTTAGATACGCGATTCCATATTGTATTAGCAGAAAAGCTTAAAACTACCACTTTTTTACACGCTATTTCACATGTTAGTTAAAGACTTCGATGCTTAAAATGTTTAGGGAGAAATGGTATACCGGTGTGTATTTTTTCTTTACCGATTCCTGGAATCTGACTGGCTGACACCCTTCTGAAGTGGTTCCATAATATCTGGTATACAGAAAAGAAAGCATTGATAAAAAAAGCCTGGATTCTCATGTATCTGATACAAGTATCTTTTAATACAGTCTTTGATGTGCTCTTGAGGATCCT
Organism: Lepisosteus oculatus; assembly: GCF_040954835.1. NCBI lineage: Eukaryota > Metazoa > Chordata > Actinopteri > Semionotiformes > Lepisosteidae > Lepisosteus > Lepisosteus oculatus. Next base: position 27,287,381 of record NC_090708.1, read on the forward strand.
TGTGATATTTTGAGCTCTGGTTGAATGATAAGTGTCGCAGTTTAAATAATTTTCGTAGTTAGAAATTATGAAACGCTCTGTTAAAAGCAAGGGAGTTTTTATGTCCATTGCAGTAAAAGAAATTGCCTGACAAAGTGGGGCTTGGACAGATTCCAAGTGCTTGTACAAATATGCTAAAGAAATCATGTTGAGAGCCTGATGCGCATCTTTTTTCATGTTTTTAATGTTTAACCCAGTGAATCTCATGGCATTTTGTTACAATTGTGTTATCCCTCTTGTACTCAAGTAGGAAACCTAGTTTTTCCTCTGGCAGGGACGGACCATTGTGTCAAAGGATTATAAGGATGTATACTTTGAGTATACAGCTTGTCCAAAGTCATTCATTATTAATACTATTAGTAATATCTTCGGTAAAGGCTTTGATGCATAAATATTTCTGATAAAGGTAGGTTGTGTACTTTTGTCCAACTGAGCAATCTTGCTTTCATGAAATATACCAACTTTTTAATGACTGATGATTAACATGCTGTAATACACAGTTTAAATTTAAAAGCTCAAATGCTGTACATGAGAGGTTAAGCTTTATTGCTTCCTGCTGGTGGTTTTACAAGGTGGTGCCGGATAGTTTCCGGCATTAATGTCAAATGACGCGATTAACCCCGTGATACTGCGTGATACTGCGACACGCCCACCGGGGTATACCGCGAAATACCCCACCCATTTTGAATGGCTGCATCTGTATGTTTGGCCCATTAAGATGAAACAGAAAAAGAAGATGTGCTGTAGTTAATCTTTTTGGAATTCGATTTGTTATATTATTATTGTTGACAACAACAGCAATGATAATAAAAATTATATTATTTATTATAAAACCACTAACATCGACACAGGTGCTGCTGCTGTTCAAAGTCTCTCAGTAATTTAAAATGTACTGAACTCTGCCACAGGCACCGCTTTGAATTTTTAACACCTTTATCACCTTTGTCCAGGAGTGTGGGGTCGCGAGTACCCCTCTATGAGAACATGAATGTTTTCCATCCCCATGCCCCAAGCAAAACTGTCTGTTCTACATAATGAACACAGCAGGGTGTAACACTCCTAGCCTTTGTGACAAATGTTTGTTAAAGAAGAATGAAGCTGCGTTATATAAAGTGACTGCAATGCAATACTTAAAAGTTAATTCCAAGATGAAAAGAAAAGACTCAACGTGTCTACTCTATAACTCTTCATCTTATAGATCGTCCAAGGTCATTCATTATTACTATTATTAATAATATCTTCCATATCACATTAAAATTGGAACACATTTTTTACAAGTGTAAATCCACCAGTCTACAGTATCTATTTTCTAACCGCTTTATCCAGGACTGATAACAGTCTCACCCACACTATTTGGTTACAGGCTTTTTTTAGATTTTGACAGACTTTAGCATTATCTCTCTCTCTTTCCTAGTTAATCTCGCATCAGCAGGATCCACTTGTCGGCATTTGGTGGTTTGAACCAAATCTTTGAGCTGACATTGCCATTAACTACGACCGAGAAATACTGTCAGAGTGGGTGGGGGGAGAACAAAGGAATGTAGACAATTCATAGAGTGGGATTATTAGGAGGCATGGGAAATTTGTCCAGGACACCACGGTTACACCCCTACTCTTTTCCAGAAACACCCTGGGATTTTTAATGACCACAGAGAGTCAGGACCTCGGTTTTACATCTCATCCGAAAGACAGCGCTTGTTTACAGTATAGTGTCCCCGTCACTATACTGGGGCATTAGGGTGAGTTTCCCCTGTTGGCCCCACTAACACCTTCTCCAGCAGCAACCTTAGTTTTTCCCAGGAGATCTCCCATCCAGGAACTGGCTAGGCTCACACCTGCTTAGCTTCAGTGGGGTGCCAGTTGTGAGTTGCAGGGTGATGTGGCTGCTGGCTATAGAAGGCTTTAACATTGATGCTTAAAAATGTAATGGAATGCATAGTGATAGACCTATTGAGCACAGAACATCTTACCACCTGTGAAAAGATTTGCATATGTAGTTTATTCTTATTTGTGTGAAAACAGGAAATACTGACAGTGTTTTACAAATTACAGAGAGGTCTGGAACACCCTGTCTCAAAAACAGGCGTTTTAATAAAAAAGAGAAGGTTGTGGAAACAGTGACAAATCACACCGAACCAAATAAAATTTCAAAATATAAACAGTTGGAAAGTATTAGCTGTTATTAATAAATCATTTAACTTTGAACGTGTGATATTTAGAAATATCAAAACATTCAATATAGTGTCCATAATATTTACTATTTTAGTTTTTTAAAAGAAACATTCATTTATTTAAGGAAAACTTGTAGCCTAAACAGGATTCAAACCCCTACTTCCAGAATGTGAGTCACACACCAAAGCCATTATGCCAACACGCCACTCGGCAGCCTAAGTTGTAGCTGAAAAGGGCAGGCAAAATGTTTCCAAGTAATCACGAGTGAATGAGTCAAATTAATGCAGATGTTTACAAAAAAAGTGGACTGTGGTAATACTTATATAAATATATTTAGATCCTTAAATTAATATCATTATTAATTTGTTTAGTTAGGCGATTCCATATTATATTCCCTATTAAGCGGATTATAAAACTTACACGTTTTTGTATTGCGATAACGAGCACAAGTATTCATAGGTTAAAGGTTTAAAGCTTTTTATATAGTATATAAATGTATTATTGTCAGAAGGAGCATGTCAAATCATGGGTAAGTTGAAGTGAAAGACTTTGATGCGTAAAATGTTTATGAAGAAAGTGGAATACTGTTGTGCACTTTTTATTTAAACTACCATTACAAGCCTTATACAGTTTGTATAATATATTTACGTATATTCCTAAATTATTATCGTTTATAACATTCAGAGACGTTATGCTCCTCTGATTTTTATGCTCAGCTACCAAAAGTTCCCTTTAGTTGTAAATTCCATATTAATATTCCATATTAAACAGATTTAAACAAGATTTCACTCACAATCGGTTCACTCTAAACTAATACACCATCAGTGCCACCTGTCGGTCATTCTTGCCAGCCAGTCATGTACTGCGGTAAGCTGTAGATCATTTCCCTCTGTACAGGGTTTTACTGCACATTTTGAATAGATACATCTGTAAATTAGCAGTATAATGGCAGTTTGATTTGGTAATACTATGTTCTGCCAAGCAATTCTGAATGCTGCATTGTCCAAGGTCAACATTACATGCAATATAAGCATCATAGAATTGTGCATACAGTATGGATGTAGCAGTATTAATATGTTCTTATATTTTATTCCATTAATAACTTGTTTAAAATTAAAGCATTATGAAAAATAAATAAATTTTATAGTGCTAATGTGTGGAGGTAATTTAAAAAATATGGTAATATAAATATTTATTGTAATGTATATGAATTTTAAATATATTTGCTTTCAATTTTGGAAAAGTGAGAAAAATAATTAAATGTTTAGAATATTCCAAGCATAATTATTTTTTCCTAATGAGATTAATGAGTCTTCTAAATCTAAAATTAATCTAAAATCTGATATTCCTACTGAGAAATACACAAAGAATGTTAATAAACTGAATTTACTTTACTTAATGTATGCACACCTGCTGAAATATGTAATTTACACATTCTTTTGAAAGATAAAGAAAAGAGAAACCTTTACATAAAAAGCTCAAATTTTAACTTTTAAATGCAGTTCTGTGAGTCACATACCTGGAGCCTCAGTTTGTTCACTGTGCTCATTCAGCAACACACCTCCTGGACAAGAAAGTCTTCCTCTTATCTCAACTGCTTTTATGGGTAGATCTTCACAGTGAGCCCAGAGCCTGCTGACTGCAGAGCTGCAGCTGTAGCTTTTATTAATCCAGAGAGACAAAGTGATTGCTTGAGAAACTGGCCCAAAGGTGAATCAAGGGAACATACATTTTTTACATAAGACTACTTTTTATAGATACAGATGCAGCCATTCAAAACGAGCAGGTGACACCGCATTATTTTGTGGTGCGCTTGACGCAGCCTACCACGAGTTACAATAATTTCTTGTATAGTACCTCATATAAACCACGTGGTATCGCAAGTAAAAAATAGTATCTGGAATTTCTGCAAGGTGGAGCTAATAAGGTCAACCTCTGATGTTTGAGCTGTCGCCATCAAAGTCTTTAACTAAGATATTACTAATAGTATTAATAATGAATGACGTTATTAAACTGTAAACTCAAAGTATTGCCCCGGTCCACATTCTTTTTTCATTGACCGTCTTTGTAAAAGTAACAACACAGCATTTCGCAGTCACGCATTTGTTTCCAATCATGCAAAGTATGGTAATTTTTGGAATCTCTGATTCACCATGCCTTTCACATACTCATAAAAGTGATTGATTTAGGAACATAAACATATAACTGTATGCAAACTGTAATGTATACAGTATGCGGTTGTAGTTCAGGTGGGTAGCTGCGTCAGCATGCGTAGGCTGCAAAGGAACAAGTAATAGGTTTATTCCATGCTGAAAAAAAGAAGAAAGAGAACACAACGTTTCGGCCGTGGAGCCTTCTTCAGGTGTGAGAGAGACAGGGCAGTAGGCAAAGGTAAAGTAGCGGGAGAACAAAGGTTGGGAGGGAGGAGGAGTGAGAGGCGGGAGCAGGGGACAGAAAGAGAAGCCAATCAAGAGGTGTGAAGTCAGAATGGGTGCAGAGAGGTGTGAAATGAAACTTCCAATGAATGGGGAAAATTGAAAAGAACAGTAATCTGTCGTTAAGGGAAGGGAGAATGTGTGATCCTAACTGCAGAATAATTTTAGTTTCGGTGGTCTTTCTGATGTATGAGTTCGGAAAACCGTCTTTGAGAACACAGACGGAGAGATTAGTGTGGTCGTGGCTGTCAGAGGTGAAATGAGAAACAATGGGCTTGGAGAGATCTTTAATCTTCACAGCCCTGACGTGTTCTCTGAAGCGGTCTCCGAGTCTCCTTCCTGTTTCTCCAATGTAGATGGCTGGGCATTTACTGCAAGAGATACAGTAAATAAGGTTGCTGGAGGTACAAGATGCTGTCTGGGTGATCCGGAATTGTCCTGAGGGGCCTTGAATGAGTGTGGTGGTGGCTGTGTACTTGCAGGTGATACAGCGAGCTCTGTTGCAAGGGAAAGTGCCTGGTGTGGATGGTTGTTGAGGGCGGTCAAGGGAGCTGTGAACAAGGAGGTTACGCAGATTAGGTGGTCGGCGATATGAGATGATAGGGCGATCAGAAAAGAGGGCCCCAATGGAGGGATCATCCTGTAGGATGGAAAAATTCTGGTTAATGGTCCTGGGGATAGGAAGTGTGTTAGGGTGGTAAGGAAGCACCAAGGGAATGCGATTGTTACGGCGGGAGTTCCTGATCGGGTTGATGGTCCGGGGGGTGTTTTGGGCTCAGGCAAGGGCCCTGTCAATCACACTGCTGGGATATCCTCTGTTGATAAAAAATGAGTACATTTCGAGGGCTTGGTTCTCGAAGTCGATGTCGTCGCTGCATAGTCGTCGTAACCTAAGGAACTGTGAAAAAGGAAGAGAGTTTTTAGTGTGGTTGGGGTGAAATGAGCTGTACAGGAGGTAGCTGTGTGAATCCGTGGGTTTGTAATAAACTGAAGTGGACAGTCGGGGGTAGTTGATAGACAAGTGGATGTCTAGAAACGGAAGAGTGGTGGAAGATATGTGAACTGTATATTTGAGGGACGGGTGGAAGTTGGTGAAATGGTGCAGGAAGAACTCGAGCTGATCGTTGGAGCATGTGGCGGCACCGACGCAGTCATCAATATATCGTTTGTAGAGGTCAGGGACATAGCCAGTGTAGGAGGCGAAGAAGCGTTCTTCTACACAGCCGACAAAAATGTTGGCATAACTGGGTCCCATTCTGGTGCCCATGGCAACTCCACTGACCTGTTGGTAAAAAAGATTATTGAAAGAGAATGCGTTCAGTGTGAGGACCAATTCTGCAAGGCGTACCAGGGTGTGGGTGGGTGGATCAAGCACTGTGCGTTTGTCCAGCGTGTGCTTGAGTGCTGTAAGGCCGTCATTATGGGGAATGACGGTGTACAGAGATGTGATGTCCATGGTAAAAATGTGGCATTCGGTACCCTGAAATTGGAAATCATTGAAAAGTTGGAGCGCGTGGTTGGTGTCTTTGATGTATGAGGGAAGATCTTCAACCAGCGGTCTCATGAGGCTGTCGAGAAAGGCTGAGATGTAAGTAGTTGGACAGTTACATGCTGATACGATGGGGCGTCCAGGGGTGTCCGGTTTGTGGATTTTGGGGAGGAGGTAAAATTGAGATACCTGTGGATGTTCCATGATGAGCCGGTTCGCCTCCTGGGGGAGCTCGTTACTGCTGATAAGAAGGGAAATGGTGGATACCACTTCCTTTTGGTAGTCAGTGGTAGGGTCCTGTTGGAGAGGGAGGTAGGCAGAAGTGTCAGTTAGTTGTCTAGAGGCTTCAAAGATATATAGATCCTTACGCCACACCACAACAGCACCTCCTTTGTCCGCTGGTTTGATGACGATATCATCCCTGTTGCGGAGAGACTGGAGCGCCTGATTTTCTCCTTGGGTGAGGTTAGACCTATGTTTACTGGGTATAGAGAGTGCCTTGGGAGCTTGATTAGTGCATTGGTTAATGAAATAATCAACTGGTGGAAAACGGCCAGAGGAGGGAGTCCAACAGCTCTGTTTGGGATTAATGTTGTTAATGACATCAATAACCGGGTTGTTATCAGCTGCCTGTGAAGAGGAATTGTCAGCAAAATGTGCTCTGAGACGGATCCTGCGGTAAAAGCGGTTAAGGTCGACATTGGTCTGGGGGATGTCCAGCTTCCTGGGAACTGGTACAAAACTGAGCCCTTTGCTGAGGAGGGATCGCTCGTCCTGTGAAAGGGAAAGGTCAGAAGGAATGGTGACAACAAGGTTAGGGTTGGTGAGGGTGTCCGGGGTGTTGATGTTGATGTTGATGGTAAACGGGCACAGTAAAGACATTAAATATACATATACATACTGTATACATACTGTATACAGTATGTATATGTATATTTAATGTCTTTACTGTGCCCGTTTAAGTATTGAATATTTATATGGAATTTTACCACTGAAGGGAAATCTTAGCAGCTGAGCATAAAACGAATAGGAGCATACCGTAATGCGTGTGAAGGCCATAAACAATATTAATTTTTGAACATAAACATACAGTATATGGCTGGTCTCGGTACTTTAAAGAAAAAATACACACCAGTATTCCATTTCTCCCTAAACATTTTAAGCATCGTCATTTTAAGTCTTTAACTAACGTGATACCGGAGTCAACAAGCATACTTTTAGAATTTGATTAAAAGGGAATATAATATGGAATCACGTATCTAAAGAAATTAATAACGATATAATTATATTCATGTACCGCAACACAAGAATAGTACACACTGTACAATGTCTGCTGATACTGTTTCTGTAGGGCTTTTTCGACACTCCTCACGTGACCTTGCCAGTAGCGCTATGGGTAAGGTCCTCGACTTATACATCACACGTTGGGTGTTTGAATGCAGCCAGAGCCATTACTTTTTTTTAACAAACATTTCTTTGAAAAAATAAAACTTTTCCCTGGGTCAGAGATTAAATAAAACTTCACTCGCACCAAACAAATTTATATTTCTAAATATCACAACATGATCGAATTTAAGTCATTTTATTAACAATGAATAGTCACCTATGCGTTACAATATAAACATTTATATTGATTTAAATAACGTTTTGATTTAAATCGCAAACGCTTGTTTAAATATATGATATCTTTGTCTTCTAAGTATCTTCATAAACTTTCAGCATAGCTTTCTCCCCGTTTAGATTTATTTTTCTTGGGATTTTGGGATCAAACGTGGAAAGATTAGATTGTAATTGTTTTTATTTTTTAAATACATTTAAGAAAAGTGTAATCTATACTAAAAAGCTGTACACCACCTTCTATAAAGATACATATTGTAATACTTTCAAGTTCGGATAGGATGGACACAAGAACTCAGACTTGCGGAGTTAAAGGAAGTTAAAGCCTTTATTTTTCTTCTCCGTCACCACCTGCCAGCCCGGCTCCCCCGCAGGGAACTATTTACAAGGAAAACGGATACCTGGCACAGTTGTTAGTATGCCTTTTGTTTTGTTTCCTTTTCATAAATACAACAGTAGTACCTGATGTCTCAGTGGCTTTCAAAATTAAATTATGCATGCAAACCTGTGAACTGGCCTGTGATAATGGCCATGTAATACCCCGCATTGTGGAATTATAGTTTATTTAAAGGATAGAGAAAGCACAGAAAACAGGCAGTTAGATTGATCAGATTTATATGAAAAGCCATTTAGCAAAGAGGGAATGAGAATAATGACAAACTAGTATACTTTAGATCTTTTTTTCTGAACCAGGGAAAATCTGATCATGTTTCTCTATAACAATAATAAAAAACTTTATTTTATATATCACCTTTAAAAGTGGCATCTCAAAGTAATACAGTAGATGTAAAAAAAGGACCACAGATTACAAAGTAAATACTCAACACTGATTGTACCCATCTGTCATGCTAATAAAGCACCTTAAATTGAATTGAATTGGGGGGGGGAGGGCGAGCGAGAGAGCACAGACAATAGATTAGCATACTGTAGAGGAAAACAGTATAGGCATCGTTGATATGAGGTCTTTTGAAACCAAATTTCCCAAATTTAATATGTGCTTTTTATATTTATTGTCATTTGATTGTCCATAATATTGCTATTCTAAGCAAGAAGGAGCGCTTCTGCTGCTGTGGGAAGAGTTGGCTTATTCCTTCCCTGCGTCACAGAGGGCAGATCCTGTAAGGCCCTCGTCGACACCGGTTTGACCATCACCCTGCTGCGGCCTGGTGTCCTGCCGGGCACCGAGGCAGCTGGACCCCCAGGGCGCTCACCGTGCACTTTGGAGCTGCGAGGGTGAAACACCCCTTCTACCTTGCCCCAGTCTGTGAGGACTGTATCCTGGGGTTGAAAACTGAATGTGTGCTTGGAATGACCAAAAAATATAATACATAAAGGACCTGCGGGAATTGAGATTGACATCTCTGATTTACGTGAACCTTTCCCAAATTTAATATTTGCTTTTTATATTTATTGTCATTTGATTGTCCATAATATTGCTGTTCTAAGCAAGAAGGAGCGCTTCACCCCGCCTGCTGTGGGAAGAGTTGGCTTATTCCTTCCCTGCGTCACATAGGGCAGATCCTGTAAGGCCCTCGTCGACACCGGTTTGACCATCACCCTGCTGCGGCCTGGTGTCCTGCCAGGCACCGAGGCAGCTGGACCCCCAGGGCGCTCATCGTGCACTTTGGAGCTGCGAGGGTGAAACACCCCTTCTACCTTGCCCCAGTCTGTGAGGACTGTATCCTGGGGTTGGACTGGTTGCAGCAGGTGGGTGGTTGCCTTGACTTGAGCGTGAGGGATAGGGTGCTGCACTGGGGGTGGCGGTTCCCCCAGTTGCGGCAAGGTCAGGTGGCAGTTTGTGGTGGGGCAGTTCTCCAAGCGGTGCACGGCCAGCCGGAGGCCCCCAAGCAGTGACCTCATTGCATTTTAGCATTTAATTCTGAGCAGAAGACCCTCACACCTGAGGAAGGCATGCGTTTTACCATCTTACTGCTTTCTTTTTAACTGTCCTGGTGGTACATTTCGGAGATCGTTTCGCACGTGCGGTGTTTTCCTGAAGAACAGGCTACGAAGAAATATTTATAATCGAAGTAAAATTCAAAAAGGCAATAATACCTTGTAATATGCGCTATAATCGCATATTTCAGATGAAGCCTGCTGTATTTGCTTACCCATCGCTCTTTGGGAGCTGGGGCGGCAGAAGCACCTCGTCTCTTCCCGCAAAAGGTCTTAGTCTCCATACTGTACTGTGGTCGCTGTAGTGCAGACTCTTAGTCTATATTCTCATTTACGGCTAGAATGTGTTCATTGTCTTCCAATGAAAGGCAGGTTCCTTTTTCCGAAGTCGGGAGACATTAGAGGCTTGCCACACCCAGACTGTTAAACCAACGCATTAGGACGTCAAAGCCCATTGAGGAGCCGGGTGCAATAATTGTTTTGTCCCTTGATTTTCTGATCTGCATTAATTACAGAAATCAAGTTCCTGCTCTATGCAGACGACCTGGTCCTGCTGTAGCCCACAGAACAGAGGCTGCGGCAGAACCTTTACACTGCTGGAGCAGCACTGTCAGACCTGGGCGCTGACAGTCAATCTGGACAAGACCAGAGTTATGGTTTTCCAGAAAAAAAGCCAGACCTCAGGGAAACAAATTCACACTTAACAACAACACATTAACACCTAACAACGGGTGCAGGGCCGAATTAGGCCAGTACCCACTATTGTTAAACATACAGAAAAGAATATTAAAGTATTGGTTTTAATATTGGCCGTACAGAACATTAAAGTGTCCTATCTTCTGACAGTCGCTGTTGTGAATGTCTGTAGAGTGTATCTTATTTTTAGTACTATATTTTTATATTATATTCCCTATTAATCAAACTTTAAGAGTATGAATCGGCTTGTCTCCCCCTCACGCCCCTCTCTGAGTACAGTAGAGCCTCCTGTCCTGGATGGTGGAGCCCATACAGCTGTGTCTGGAGAGAATCCAGGGTATCAGCTTCAACCATACGGCTGTGCAGCTTGTTCCTCCCTCCTGCCCCTCTCTGTGTACAGTAGAGCCTCTACTGTACACAAAGTCTCTACTGTACACAGAGAGGGGCGGGAGGGGGGAACAAGCTGTCCAGTCATGTGGAATGCTACAGAACCCTAAACAGACAATACACACTAGCCGAATATTTGACAGAGATATCCAGACACAGCTGGATGAGCTCCACCAGCCAGGACAGGCAAATAAGATACACTCCACAGACATTCACAACAGCGACATATCATAAAACTTTTGCACATATTGTTAAATTATTACTTGTTTTTGTTAAAAAAAAACACTTGAATTACATATCCAGTCTCTCGAAATAAAATTATTTTTCAAGCAATGCAACTAACGTTGGGCAATGTGTTTTTTTTTTATCCAACATTGACAGCCACATCTTAGTCAGCTCTTTTTTCTCTATTTGAATTGTGGCAATTCAAACAACTTGGGATAAGAAGTGGTCTCAAAGTCATCGAGCTCACAGAGCTTCAACAACAGATGACAACTTCCTTAGTCCTTCCTTAGTCTTCCTGAAATTGTCAGATTATGAGTGAATAAAAGCATTTAATTAAAAACATGTTTGCTTTTGTTTGGGAGCTATATTATGTATTTTTCATATGTAAGATATAATGATGTGTTCCTGCTTACACATCGCACGACTTTAAAAGCAAAAAAACAGGTTTCGAGTCACATTATCTGGTAAGCCTTGTTTTGTCACAGGACAGCACATACTTTGAAAAGACTGCAAATGTATTAGCAAGGATTAATGGCACTATGGACCTCACAAAGAAATTTCAAATAGTCTTCTTTACGTGTGAGGGCAGGAGTGGATCGCAGCAGGCATAATCAGCAAATAAATAAGAAAACAAAGAACAGGGCAGGTGAGACAAGTATCCAGAGAGCGAGTGATCAGAAAAAGGAAAGCATTGTTATGCCCAGGTTTTCGACACAATTTTTTTTTACTTGCTAATGCATCAGACACATTTCCTGGCGTATTGTGTTTTAAATAAAATGGGAGTGTCTTTCCATGGTATTAGCTCATCGGTATGGTTAAGTTTTATCTGTACCATACTGTATACAGGTACAGACTTCAAGCTGCACCACTGTATCGCTTTGGTAAGGAGACAGACTATGGCCAAAATCACAAAAGTCTGATAAAGACAGGTTCACATTTGTGGACAGTCTGTCCACAAACAAAACATTCCTGTTATACAAGAGGAATGTAAAAAAAAAAACAATTACTTTCTGTCAATGAAAACCGGTGTGTGTGTCTCTGTCTGCTGAATGTCTCTCTCTCTCTGCTGAATGAATAAAAGCATTTTATTTAAAACGCATTTGCGTTTGTCTGGGTATTTACTTAGTAATCTGTGGTCCTTTTTACTGTTTTTACATCTACTGTATTGCTTTGAGATGCCACTTTTAAAGGTGATATGTGAAATAAAGTTTTTTCATTATTGTTATAGAGAAACATGATCAGATTTTCCCTGGTTCAGAAAAAAAATATCTAAAATATACTAGTTTGTCACTCTTCTCATTCCCTGTAATCTTTCCACTTGTATGTCATAAGAAAGTACAAGAAGTTTCTGCTTTGTCTAAGGATGGTATCAAAACGTAGTCTAATTGGTGAGAAAGCTGTGCTTAATGATAATTAAGGGACTTAAAAGTAAAAAGAGATGCTTCATTTTAAAAAAGAGACTAATTTTAAAAACTAAGTTATAAATGCAGACGCTCTCTTGGTCCTGCGCCGGGCTTCTGCACAAATCCTGCTAAACCAGAAGCATTACAGAAGGTGGTAAACTGTACATTATTTACTGAAGCACAGCTGAGTTCAAAAAAGGAATTCTGTGAAGACCAGGGTAAGGTAAGCTTCAAGTTCGAAAATGATTTTGGCATGCCTGTAGCATTTTCACGACACCTCCTAGAGTTACTCAAATACTATGTGTACAAAGTACATTGTGAATGTTTTCACAGCCTTTACAATGTCGTTTTTATGACATTTTTTTACCACGCACAAATATTCTTATGTCCATATCTTTCCAAGGGAAAAAGTGCGGATTTTAATACTAATTAAATGACCGTTGGCACTTTTCCTCCCCTTCTACATTCTCAGAGTAAAATAGGCGAACTTTGTCATGAAAGACAGTCCCCCTTCCCCCCACGGACAGGAAAAGTGCCCGCAGGCACTTAAACTGAATATAAACTTCATATGGTCAGAAGGAGCACTTAAAAATGTTTCCAAAATAACCACATGTAAGACTTTGATGCTTAATTTGTGTGTATTTTTTGTTTAAAATACCAATACCAGCCATATACAGTTTGTAATATAGGGATTTCTATATTTATATCTTTATTTAGTGGTTACATTACTGACAAAAGCTAAAAGGCTAAACGCCATATGGCATACATGTTTGTAATGACAATATAGTGTCGATAATATTTATTGTCAGTAATAATATCACTGGCACACTTCTTATGGGTGGTTGACCAGGAGTGTGCCAGGAGCCAGACTGGTCAGGGCACATCCCAGAGACCAGCCCAAACATAGAGTACAGTGTGGACTGCAGGAAGACCAGTCCAAAAAGTACAGTACTGTAAGTGGCTGTCTGCTTTTAGTGGATAGAAGTAACTACAAAAGTCGAAGCAGTGTTTGGCTGTGTCGATTTTATGCTATTTTTTTACCACACACGAATATTCTTATGTCCATATCTTCGCAAGAGAAACGCAGAAAGCCTTTAAACCAAACACATTTTAAAGACCTCTACTTGTGAAACTTTTCACAGCCTCTACATAAAACTATCAGTGAGCTAATTCTCTTTTTGTAAACCTCCAGTTTTTCATCGATGCGTAATTACACACTAACTGGAACCGTGTAAGCACAGGAATAAAGCTTTGATTGATTTCTGAAACCCTTTCTTTTTGTCCTGTTTTCATTCAGGTAAAGGTCAACTATATACACAATACTGCTGACAGCAGGAAAATTCCTATTCTTTACTCAGCAGCTTATTAAAAGCAGCACCCATGATGTTCAAACTGACACAGCTTTGCTTTATGAAACTCTTTTTCTAATAAAACATTTGTCAGTCTGTCCATGGGGGGAAGGGTGACTGTCTTTCATTGAAAGGTTCACCTATTCTACTCTGAGAATGAAGAGGGGGAGGAAAAGTGCCCGCGGTCAAAACTACAGTATGCTTAAGAGCTGTAAAACCGGTTTAATTCCAAATGCCTTATCCAGTGGGGCAATTTAACAGATACCACAAGCCTTTGAAAGGCTCCTTTGAAAAACTAAAATAGCAAATATTATGGACACTATATTGACATTTTTAGAATTTGATTAATAGGGAATATAATATGGAATTGTTTATCTAAAGAAATTAATAACGATATAATTATATTCATATACTGTATTATGATCATATCTTTTTACATTTGTAAAAAGGAACATTCCAATGGTAATGCAACACGGAAGATATTATTAATAATGTAGTGCTTTGGGGTTCACGTGGGTTTGCACCCTACACCTTGCGGGACCACTGTGTACATACAGTACATTCACAATGCAAGAATACTGCTCAAAAGAGTTTGTGTGAACAACCCACATAGGTGAAATTTAGATATATATATATTGTAGTATTTTTGGGTTCGGCGAGGATGGGCACAGTGATTCAGGCACTACTCTTCTGTCTAATTTTTAACTTTAGCAGGATTTGCACATTCTTTAATGGGGATGACATTACCCATGTCTATTATCACTGAACAACACCAACAACTTTCAGGCTGTGCTAAAAAATAAAGCGTCATTTTTCATTCAACGAGTGTCTGAGTTACTGTGTCCGTCCTCGCCGAACCCGAAAAGGCGACAATATTATAAACGCCCTTATTATTAATATTATAAATGCAAATGATTTTTATTTTTAAAAAATAAATCAATAATGAGATATAATGATGTGTTCCTGCTTAACTTAGACATTGCATGATTTTAAAAGCTGTTAAAACAGTTTTCAATAGTTAATAAGCACTTTTTGTGTGCGAAAAACGGGTGATATTTTTTCCTCGTGGTCAGCCTAGAATCTTTGAGTACTCTGTAAGTCTTTTCTCACCTGCTGTGATTCAGACACAGGAGGGTTAAAAAGAAGTCAGACAGGCAGAGGGAAGGGGGAAGGGTGAAACTGTTATCCGTCCTGGATAAAGTGGTTAGAAAACAGGTGGAATTACACCTGTGAAAAGCATTCAAATTTTAATGCGATATGGAAGACATTATTAATAATAAATGAACGGTCTGAAAATTATAGAGGAGACAAATTGAGTATCGCCTCTTTTTACACTTGGAGGCACATTCCAATGTTAATACGACACTGAAGATATTATTAATAACCTTTTAAATCTGAAGCTGTTAACTCTACTTCAGACCTGCACACCTCCACACCTGCATGTCAAGATCATGAATCATCATGCGTGAATGAGTCAAATTAAAAATAAAACGTGTTTACAAAGAAAGAGAAATACGGTAATCAGCCGGGGACTCGAACACAGGCCTTCAGCATCACTGCTAGCTGTGTCAGCCACGTGAGCTCCCCTCTACTCAATGGCTGAGGTCCCTGCTAGCTATTCAGAGGGAAAGGCACAGCCTGTTATGTCAGCAGTATGCGTTAAATATGTTTAGATCTTTAAATTAATATTGTTATTGATTTCTTTAGTCTCACAACATTGTCCAATAATACTCGTCTTGTGTCTAATTTTAAGTTAAGCAGGATTTAAGCTACAGACCATAAAAAAAAACAGGATTAACTTTTTTTTACATTTACATTTAAATATTAACATATTAAACTTAATATGGTCTGAATGAGCACATAAAAACATTTCTGAAATAACCACTTGTAAGACTTTGATGCTTAAAATGTTTAGGAAGAAAGTGGAATACTGTTGGGTATTTTTTTTTAAACTACCAATACCAGCCATATACAGTTTGTAACGTAGGGATTTCTATATTTATATCTTTATTTAGTGGTTACATTAGAGACAAAAGCTAAACGTTTAGCTTCAGTAACGTGTATGCCTTATAGAAAGTCTTATACTACTGTTTGAGCTACAGTATATGAATATAATTATATTGTTATAAATTCTTTTAGATACACGATACCAAATTATATTCCCTATTAATCAAATTCTAAAAGTATGCTTTTTTTTACTCCAATAACGAGCGTATTTGCAGAAAAGCTTAAAACATTATCACTTTTAAGAACAGATGCAGCCATTCAAAATGCGTGGGGTATTTTGCGGTACACCGTGGTGGGCGTGTCGTATCAAAACACAGTTTCACGCAATATCACGCAGTGCAACGCGTCATTTGACCTCATACCGGAAACTATCCGGAATCACCTTGTAAAACCACCAGGAGGAGCCAATAAAGCTTAACCTCTCATGTACAGCATTTGAGCTTTTAAATTTAAACTGTGTATTACAGCATGTTAATCATCAGTCATTAAAAAATTGGTATATTTTATGAAAGCAAGATTGCTCAGTTGGACAAAAGTACACAACCTACCTTTATCATAAATATTTTAATTATGCAGAAATATTTTATATTTATGCATCAAAGCCTTAAACGAAGAAATTACTAATAGTATTAATAATGAATGACTTTGGACAAGCTGTAAACTCAAAGTTTTACGCTGGTCCACATTCTTTCTAACTGTCATTTTAAACGAAAATACTTTTATTTTTTTCATTGACAAACACCACAGCATTTTGTTGATCTAACTAACGAGGACAGGAATTTAGTTAGCCAATATGATAAAGGAATAAATGACTTTTTTTGTTAATTTCTTTAGCACATTTGTACAAGCACTTGGAAACTGCCCAAGCCCTACTTTGTCAGGAATTTTCTTTTACTATACTGGAAATAAAAACTCCCTTGCTTTTAACAGAGCGTTTCATAATTTCTAACAACGAAAAGTTTTTAAACTGCGACACTTATCATTCAACCAGAGCTCAAAATATCACAAGGATCCTCAAGAGCACAACAAAGACTGTATTAAAAGATACTTGTATCAGATACATGAGAATCCAAGCTTTTTTTTATCTACGCTTTCTTATCTACGCTAAGAAGTAGTCTTTAAAATTTATCACACAGTAAAAAGTTAAATTTCTGGGGTGTCCATATACCAGAGATTATGGTAACGTTTCAGAAGGGTGTCAGCCAGTCAGATTCCAGGACCGGAATTATCTGTTTTATGATCAAGAATATAATATGTAATCACGTATCAAAATAAATTAATAATGATATTCATTTAAGGATCTAAATATCTAAATCTATGTATCTATATAGCTGGTAGTATTACTGTATTTCACTTTCTTTGTAAACACATTTTGTTAACACCCAAATCGCAAGTGGATTCTGTTTTTTGGTCTGTTATGGTCTGTAGCTCAAATCCTGCTTAACTAAAAATTAGACACAAGAAGAGTATCATTGGACAAAGTTGTGAGGAGTTATAGAGGAGACAGGTTGTGTATAGCTTCTTTTGACACGTAAAAAAAACATTCCAATGTTAATGCGACACGGAAGATAATGTGGTGTATTGGTTGTTAGTGAAAAGATTTAATCATTTAATCTCTTTACTGTGCACATTTTAATCCGCTTAGTATTGAATATTTATAGGGAATTTTACCACTAAAGGGAAATTTTAATAGCTAAGCATAAAATGCAGAGGAGCATAACGAAGGTCATAAAGGTCATAAACGATATTAATTTAGGAATATAAACATATTATGTAAACTGTATGTTGCTGTTATTGGTATTTTAAAGAAAAAATACATACCAATACTCAATTTCTCCCTAAACATTTTAAGCACCAGTCTTACATGTGGTTGATATTCCAACCATATTACTGTAATATCTGTATTGCTGTTTCAGTGTGTGTCACGTGACTTGCCTTGGTGGCATCACGGCTTAAGCGACTCATTTACAGTATAAGATTGAGGTCCGGTGTTCAAATCCAGCAATAGCTATGAGTTTTCTTTAAACAAAAACACTTCTTTGAAAAACTAAAATAGCAAATATTATGGACACTATAGTATATTGACATTTTTTATATTTCACAATAACACATGTTTGTACTGTATGCACAGTACACAGCGGTACCACAGATTGAACTGAAGGGCGCAAATCCACTTGAGCCCAAAAGCCCAACATATTAATGTGCATTCGCCTGGCGCTGCGCGGTTTTTATCACTTTCTGTGGCAGTGCTGGCTTTGACGAATTAAACTGCTTTCACAGGTATTTTCAAAGTAGAAGGGGGCGAGATTTCCAGCGAAAGACACCTCCCCCCCTCCAAAACCACCCAGTAAGTACAGTAGTTAATAGTTAAGAAAGCTAGGCTCCTCAATGAAATCGCTTTAACATGCTAATGGGTTGGTGTAACAGTCTGGGAGTGGCAAGCTTCTAATGTCAACCCGACTATGGCGAAAGGAACCCTTCTTTCATTGGAAGACAATGAACATATTCTAGCCCTAAATGAATTAATAGCAAACATGGTTTACGTAAAAGACATTTTTCCAAGAAAGTTTAGCCTTTGTCACTAATGAAACCACTAAATAAAGACATAAATATAGAAATCTTAAGATTTTTAAAATACATGACTTTGCTAAAATTTATTTAAAAATAAAAACGATTACAAACGCCAGCGGAGAGAACAGGGGAGCCCAAAAGCCCAACATATTAATGTGCATTCGCCTGGCGCTGCGCGGTTTTTATCACTTTCTGCGGCAGTGCTGGCTTTGACGAATTAAACTGCTTTCACAGGTATTTTCAAAGTAGAAGGGGGTGAGTCTTCCAGCGAATAGTAGTACTTAAGTACAGTACAGTAGTACTTCTCACGTTAAGAAAGCTAGGTGTTAGCATAAACTATTAGTAATCAATAATATTAAATTTAGCACTGTAATAAATTATGCTAATAATAAATTCTATTCTACTCTGAGAATGTAGGGGGGAGGAAGAATGCCCGTGGTCTTTTCACTGATAAACT
Source organism: Lepisosteus oculatus (assembly GCF_040954835.1). Lineage (NCBI taxonomy): Eukaryota > Metazoa > Chordata > Actinopteri > Semionotiformes > Lepisosteidae > Lepisosteus > Lepisosteus oculatus. The sequence goes on from NC_090708.1 coordinate 27,306,124, forward strand.
TAAAGTCAATTGTGTGTCCATAATATTGCTATTTCGCTATTGCTACAATAATTGCTATTGCTATTGAGTCTCTGTGTCTACAGTACATTGCTTGTGAACAAACCTGTTTCACCGGTATTTTCAACCCCCAGCCACTGTTGTTTCATCAGTTGTTATCCTGTAAAGCACTTTGAGAAGCCACCTTTAAGGGCGCTATATAAAATAAATTTTATTATTATTATTGATCATATTTTTCCTTCCAGAACTTGTAAATTATTGTTGTTGTCATTGTTATTGTTATCCTGTAAAGCGCTTTGAGAAGCATACTGCCCAGCTTGTCAGGTGCATTCTCTTGTAAAATAATAAGTAGAGCTCCAGAAAGCCAGAAGGAGTGCTTCACCCCGCCTGCTGTGGGAAGAGTTGGCTTATTCCTTCCCTGCCTCACCAAGGGCAGACCCTGCCAGGCCCTCATCGACACTGTATCGACCATCACCCTGCTGCGGCCTGGTGTCCTTCTGTGCACCGAGGCAGCCAGACCCCCAGGCTGCTCACCGTGCACTTTGTGGCTGCGAGGGTAAAACACCCCTTCTACCTTGCAACAGTTGCAGCAAATGGGTGGTTGCCTTGACTTGCAAATGGGTGGCGGGTGCCCTCCAGCAGCAGTTTGTGTTGTTGCGGTCACTCCATGGGGGAGTTCTCCAAGTGGTGCACACCCAGCCGGAGGCCGCCAAGCAGTGAGCTTGCCGCTGGAGGGCACCTGCCACCCCCGGCGCAGTACCCCATCCCTCACCTCCAAGGCCTCCCACAGTGCACAGAGTGCCTTACAGACTTGGGGTAGGGGCAAGCTTATCTCCTGGGAGTCAGCTCTGGCACGCTCACCCTGACACCTGCGGCTCCGACAGGCCCGGGCGACGCCCGCCGCTGCCACCTCCACTTCCCAGTCCTGTCAACCCACACACCCCGGACACCTCCCGCCCCGCCTACCGCGAGACTGATTTGTTCCCCCTGCCCCACCAACTCTCGCCGGACCAAGTCAAGGCAACCACCCGCCTGCTGCAACCAGTCCAACCCAAGGATACAGTCCTCACAGACTGGGGCAAGGTAGAAGGGGTGTTTCACCCTCGTAGCCACAAAGTGCACAGTGAGCGCCCTTGGGGTCCTGCTGCCTCGGTGCCCGGCTGGACACCAGGCCGCAGCAGGGTGATGGTCGAACCGGTGTCGACGAGGGCCTGGCAGGGTCTGCCCTCGATGATGCAGGGAAGAAATAAGCCCCGGCTGTGGCCAACCCTTGCCACGGCAGCAGGCGGGGTGAAGCGCTCCTTCTGGCTTTCCGGAGCGGGGGTAGAACTGCTCAAGGGCGGCCTTCCCCCCTTTAGGCTGCCCCGCCCCAACGCCCGGCACTCCAGCGCCCGGCACTCCTGGGCGATGTGCCCCCTCTCCCCACAGCAGTGGCAGATGACAAGCCGTCATCGCTCCCCCAGCATCGCCGCGCTGGCCATCTCCTCCTCCCCATCTGATTCCCTGTGCGCCCCTCCGTTGGTGCCCACCGGTGTCCTCGAATACGGCATCAGCCTGCTCAGCCAGAGCCAGGGCCTGCTCCAAGGGGACCGGCGCGGCCAGTATCACGTGGCTCAGTCGGCACCAGGGCCCAGAGGAACGCCTGGAGTGCTATCTCCTGGTGGGCCTCCTCTGGGAGAGTAGGGTAACTCTGGCGGGCTAAGTAGGCCACATCTGTGGCAACTGGATCCAGTGGCTCTCCCGCTAGGCAGCAGCATTGGGCCAGCCTTGCCCGCAGCAGTCCCGGCACCTCCCCTCTCCTGCCAAAATGCCTCCGGAGGGCCGATGCCTACGCCACGTAGTTGTACCGCTAGTTAACCTATTTGGCATTATTGATATTGTTGAATTTTAATCCTATGTAACATTCATTTTTACCCTGTTTTATCATTTATGCATTTTACAGAGTTATGTTTTTACATATTGTTGGCATTTTAGTGTATTTTTTATAATGATTGTTTTTAAAGAGCTCTAAAGCATACAAAACACAAACAACACCCATCATAACCCTTTACCTATTGGCCTTCACTATAGAGCATCTTTGTTATTCACTTCTTTTAGAATTATTTAAAGGTATTCTGTACAAAAATGTTTAACAATGTTTAATTTTTTTATTGTTTTATTATTTTTGCACTTTACTGTGTCCATTAACATGGTAGAAGTCCAGTATTTCTGATTTTACACATTCCCCTGTAGCAGATTTTGTCTGTTAAATCCGAAATCAGTTAAAACAAAATTTGTTAAACAGGAGGGCTTATTGTATGTACTGTATGTATATTTCTGTATGTAACTATACTTACTTAAGGAAATATGTGTGGTTGTTTCTAAAAACAACATGGAAAGGATAAAACTGTTAAACAACTCTATGTTTTAAAAACTGTCTTTTCACACTTAAAACTAATTTAAATGGGATACTCTCTTGAGCGCATTAACATGGAAATATCTCACCTAATAAGCATAATATTAATGTCTTCATTTGAGTGAAGTTACTAATAATTTGGGTATACTTGAACGATGGATTGGTGCAGCTTATTTAATTTGCTGTATGTCCCACTTGCTCGTTTAAACTGGTGAATCCTGCTTTGTTCCCAGGAAGACATTGACAGGGCTGTGAAAGCTGCTAAAGAGGCATTTCAGCTGGGGTCGCCATGGCGCCGAATGGATGCTTCAGAAAGAGGGCGGCTGTTGAACAAGCTGACTGATTTAGTTGATTGAGACCATCAGATATCAGCTGTAAGAAACACTGTACTGAAGCCCATTTAAACAACTGCTCACAATAGCTTTTTAATTTTAAATTGTATCCTGTTTAATTGGATAAATTCACTTCAGTCTTGAATTTGTAAAAACTATAACATAAATGCATTGGTGAATTAAAAATACTTTTTTAACACAATTGTCAGGCTCTTGAGGAGCCTGGCAGGGTCTGCCATCAGTGAGGCAGGGAAGGAATAAGCCCCGGCTGTGGCCAACTCTTCCCACAGCAGGCGGGGTGAAGCCCTCCTTCTGGGTTTCCAGAGCTCTACTTATTATTTTACAAGAGAATGCACCTGACAAGCTGGACATTATGCTTCTCAAAGTGCTTTACAGGATAACAACAACATTAACAATAACAATTTACAAGTTCTGGGATGAAAAATATGATTGTTACGTCCCAGTGTGTGTTCTGTGTGTGTTTTTTCTATGTTCCACACTGCTGACCCTTGATTGTTCTCCCTTCCCCATTGGCCCACAATCAATTGATTGACGTCATCATCAATTAGCTCTCAGCCAATCAGAACACATCTTATTCAGTATATAACCTGGAGGTTTTCAGCAAGGAGAGGCCTTTCGTTTGACTTTGGTCACGTTCGGTTTTCGCTTCTTATTGCTTCGGCTTCGTTTGTTGGTTTGTTTTGCTTTGTGTCTGTGTATTTTCGTATAGCTTCGGCTTTGTTGTTTTGTTGGAATTACGTTAGTTTCTTTGTACTTTCGTCTGTTTGTGTGTTCATCCTTGTTTTGTCATTACCTTGCCCCAGTGTTACATTTTCAACTTTTGTGTTCTTTTTGTACCCTGCTCCTATTTATTACTCTTGTTTTCCCTTATTTGTCTTCCTGGTTCACTTGTGTTTTTGTGTGAACTTTTGTATATAAGGTTAGTTTAGGTTGTTGGGTACACTTACACACTTAGTTGATTTTGTATTAGTACACTAGTTTAGTACGGGTGAGTGCCATTTGTCTTGTATGGTTTTGGGTAGTCAGTGCAGGTTAGCTAGGGTGTTGAAGACGCCGAAGACCGTGTGTTTCGGGGTTTCTTTTGTAGTCAGATTAGCTTTCCCTCACTGTCCTAGCCAGCTCCATTTTTGTTTGTTATTTTCTTTCCTTTGGCACCACTCTAGTTCCTTACCCTTATCACGCTTCCTAGTCCCTCACCAAAACCCCCCCTGCTTCCAAAAGAATTATCCTAAATGTTACACCCCTTTTCCCCTAGACACTTGGGGTCGTAACAATGATCAATATTAACACTAATAATAAACTTGATTTTGTATAGCACCTTTAAAGGTGGCTCCTCAAAGCGCTTTACAGGATAACAACTGATGAAACAACAGTGGCTGGGAGTTGAAAATACCTGTGAAACCGGTTTGTTCACAAATAATGTACTGTAGACACAGAGACTCAGTAGCAATAGCTATTACTGTAGCAATAGCTGAGCTAAGAATAGGAATGTTCCTGCTGTCAGTCTTTTCCGAAGATATCACTAATAGTATTAATAATGAATGACTTTGGACAAACTCAAAGTATTACGCTGGTCCACATTATTTGTAACCGTCATTTTAAATGAAAAGACTTTATTTTTTCATCGACAAAATGTAACATCACAGCATTTTGTTGATCTAACTAACAAGGATGGGACATTAGTTAGCCAAATTGATAAAGTATTTCTTACTTTGTTTATTTCTTTAGCACATTTATTTGAACATTTCCATCAATTGTACAAGCACTAAAAACAGATATAACAGATATAAAAACTCCCTTGCATTTAACAGACCGTTTCATAATTTCTAACAACGAAAATAATTTAAACTGTGACACTTTTATCATTCAACAAGAGCTCAAAATATCACAAGGATCCTCAAGAGATCAACAAAGACAATAGAAAAAGATATGTGTACTGTATAAGATACTGTCCATGGGAATCCAAGTTTTTTTATCCACGCTAAGTAGACTTCACACAGTGAAGTCAGAATTCCGAGATGTGCCTATATGTACACTGGGCAAACGTTCCGAGGTGAAATTCTTCCAGCACGGGGGTACCTTTAAAGCGGAGACGATGGCACCGAATATTTTTGGTGCACCCTCTCTTTAAAGCCCTGGCCAAATATGAAGACAGTACGTACAGTTATAATTCAAACTGAATTAAAAACTACACATCCCAGTTACCATGGTGGTGCTTGTGATCATTGCGTTTAACCAACGAAACAGGGCCAAAAATCAGTCACGTGACTTTGGGGCTGAGTTTCGAAAGCTTAACCTATCAGCAAGACAGCAAAGACATTTTTCCAAGTAAGTTTAGCCTTTGTCACTAAATGACAAATGAAACCACTAAATAAAGACATAAATATAGAAATGGACAATTAATTGACTTTTATATTTCTAAATATCACAACATGTTCGAATCCAAGTCATTTTTAATAACAATGGGTAAACTGGGTAAACTATCACAAAGCTTTAGAGAACTTAACACTTTTAGAATCAACAAATTGTAAATACGACGTTTACATTGGAGTTATTAATTTTTTACTTGAGTATATGGAGGGTTGTGAGAGCAGACCCCCCTCTTAGGCTACATTTTTATTAAGAAATGGAGGCTGTATGCATTACAATATAAACATTTACTGTCAAACTTTAAATCAACAGTTGATTTAAAGACGATCTGTCAAAGTGCAATGAAACACAATATTGTTATGGTTGTTATTGTTGTTTTTATCCTGTAAAGCGTTTTGAGAAGCCACCTTTAAAGGCGCTATATAAAGACACTGATTCTTATGGAATGTGTTTTCTTTCTTCTTTTTCTTCAGCATGGAATAAACATATTACAGCCTTTTTACTTTTGTAGCCAAAGGGCCTTGCAGATCAGATTCCCTTCCCCCTACGGAAAGACAGACACATGTTTCCACAGTTTAGAAGCCACTCTTCAGCAAAGGGCAAGCGAGCAGCCTCTAGATAAAACATCAACTTTATTTAAACTCCAACTTTTAAAATACACGTTTCGAATAGAAAGAAATCCTCTGGTACAGTATGTATAGCAGACCAGCACGTCTTCTTTCTCCAATCAGAGGGGTGTCAGATGGTGTCAGCCAATCACCATTCTGAAGCCCTACCGTAATCTCTGGTATAGGGAAACCCCAGAATTCTGTCCTATAGTTTAGATAGATGATAGATACTTTTATTGATCCCGTGAGGGAAATAAAGTAAATCATTTTCATTAGCATTCATACCATAGCTTTTCAAATCATTTTTTACTTTCTACCAAAATTCACTCTTTTGCATAGTACACAATGGCAATAGGAGCTGACAATGTAAAACAAATGGCTTAGTGCAAAATTAATGATAGAGTCATTAAAATAGCCAAACATCTAGTGTAAAATTCCAATATTTACTTATTAATAATAGTATATAAATTTAATATACAGGAAAATAAGTTTATTAACTTGCAAAAAAATTGGCTAACAAGTTATTAACTGCCAATAATTCAAATCTAAAAAACACAGCATATCATCAAGGAACTCATTAGGAGCTCAATTCAATGCCTGTAACTGTGCATTGTTGTCCTGTGTTCCTTTATCAGAGTGTATTACATTAAAATGTCTTTAACTCTATTATGGACTTGGGTAGACAGTGTTCTTTATACTGCGGTGATCCTGTAGTCTGAAGTATCTGTAAGCTGCTGCCCTGATTTTTTCATTACTTAAGCTGTAAATGATGGGGTTGAGCAAAGGGGTGAGGAAATAGTACACTGCACCAATGAAGATGCGTCCTTCTGGGGGGATACTTTCCACTCTCAGTCCAATATACACCACAGCACTGGACACGTAGTACAGGAAGACCACTGTCATGTGTGAAGAGCACATTGAGAAGGCCTTCTTACGGCTCTCCACAGTTTTCATTTTTATCACTGACCACACAATTCTGCAGTATGTCCATAGGACAAAGAGAAAGGGGACATAGATTACAATCATGGCGACTATCAAGGTATAAGTAACTTGACCTGTAACATCACCACAGGCCAATGACATCACAGTGGGGTAGTCACAGACAATGTGCAAGACATAATTTGATCCACAGAATGGCAATGTGCTTGCCAGTACTACTGTCAAAAGAGGTGCAAGGAAGCCCAGCACCCAGACTATGGCTGCCATTGTAATACAGAAATTGGTGCTCATGATGGTGTTGTAATGCAGTGGTTTCACTACAGCAACATATCTGTCATAAGCCATGGCTGCAATAAGGAACTCTTCAACAGCATTCCATGAGATAAAAAAATACATCTGTGCAAAGCAGCCTGAGAAGGAAATACTGCTGCCATGTCCCAGCAGAACTTCTAATAACTTGGGTATAATGGTCGTGGTCAGACAAATGTCTAAGAGGGCCAAGTTCCACAGCAGGATGTACATGGGAGAGTGGAGCCGGTGGTCAATGCTGACCAACAGCACGATAAGGAAATTGTCCAGGAAGGTGGCCAGGAAGAGGATGAGGAAGACAATGAAGAGTGCATTGTAGTGCTCCTGCAGGCCTGGCACTCCCACGATGATGAACTCAGAGTGCAGGGTGACATTAGAGTTGTTCATGACTCAAAATACCAGAGACTCTGACAGAAGACAGGGGTGCCTGGAAGTTAATGTATATTTGTGTTACTATCAGTTTGATTTCATAGAAGGATATGAAATATTAAAATATTTACAGTAAATAATAAACAATTTAAGGAAAACTTATTGTTTTTGTATTGCTATGCTGAACATTTTATTTTTTTAATCATCATTGTGTATAATATAGTAGTATTATACTGTATAATAAATCTAACCATCCGTTTTCTTACAGTGTCACAGGGAAGTCAGAGCCTATCCCTGCAAGCTAACGGCAGAAGGTAGGGTACACATCCACCCACCACAGGGCACAGCATAGAAAAAAAAACACATGCATATACTCACACTAGGGCCAATTTTCTCAAAAGCAACTAATCCACCAGTATTTCTTTGGTCTATGAGACCAATATCTTGTTAACATAGGAAAAACATACAAACTCCAAGCAGATAGCTACCATGGTCTAAAATTGAATTGTGCTGTGAGGCAGCAATGCTAATTACTGTGCCACTGTGTTACATATTTATATTTAATTAATATCAGTATAATACAGTAAATATACATGGTTTGTACTAATAGGGTGCAATACTTTGTAATATAAATATACAGATGCCACCTTTCAAAATGAGCGAGGTCACAATGCGTCCACAAGCGTAGTATCTCAACAAACCGTATCATACCGCAGTTATGATAAAAGTATCCTGGATCACTTTGTAAAACCACCAAGTGGAGATAATAAAGCTTAACCTCTCTCATACAATATTTGAGCTGTTGTCAGAAAACACCTGGTTTAAAATCCCGGTCACTTTTGAAAGACAATCTTTTTCCAATTAAGAATTTAAGTTTTATATTCTTTAAACTTTTAATAATTTTAAACTGTGTATTACAGCATGTTTATCATTAAACATTAAAAAGTTGGTATATTTTATAAAACCAAGATTGCTCAGTTGAACAAAAGTACACAACCTACCACCTTAAACATAACTATTTTAATTATGCAGAAATATTTTATGCATCAAAGTCTTTATGGAAGATATTACTAATAATATTAATAATGAATGACCTTGGACAGGCTGTAAGCTCAAAGTATTACCCTGGTCCAATTTCTTTGTAACCATCTTTGTAAACGAAAATACTTTTTTTTCATTGACAAAAAGTAACACCACAGCATTTCGTTGATCCGATCACGTATTCGTTTCCAATCATACAAAATAAGTTTTAAGAATCTCCGATTCACCATGACTTTCACATGCTCATAAACAAAATTAATTTAGGAACATAAACATATTATTTAAACTGTATACAGATGCAGCCATTCAAAACAAGCGGGCGATACTGCATTATTTTGCAGTGCGCTTGACGCAGTCTACCGCAAGTTACCGTAAATTCTCCTATAGTACCGCATGTAAAATAATAGTATCCGGAATTTCCGCAAGGTGGAGCTAATCAAGCTCAACCTCTCATGTTTGAGCTGTCGCCATCAAAGTCTTTAACGAAGATATTACTAATAGTATTAATAATGAATGACCTTGGACAAGCTGTAAACTCAAAGTATTGCCCTGGTCCACATCCTTTTTTTATTGACCGTCTTTGTAAAAGTAATACCACAGCATTTCGCAATCACGCATTTGTTTCCAATCATGCAAAGTACAGTAATTTTTGAGAATCGATTCACCATGCCTTTCACATGCTCATAAAAGAGATTGATTTCGGAACATAAACATATTACTGTATGCAAACTGTACTGTATACAGTATGTATATGTATATTTAATGTCTTAACTGTGCCCGTTTAAGTATTGAATATTTATATGGAATTTTACCACTGAAGGGAAATCTTAGTACCTGTGCATAAAAAGAATAGGAACATACTGTAACGCATGTGAAGGCCGTAAACGATATTAATTTTGGAGCATAAACATACAGTATATGGCTGGTCTCGGTACTTTAAAGAAAAAATACACACCAGTATTCCATTTCTCCCTAAACATTTTAAGCATCGAAGTCTTTAACAAACGTGTCAACCGGAGTCAACAAGCATACTTTTAGAAGTTGATTAGAAGGGAATCGCGTATCTAAAGAAATTAATAATGATATAATTATATTCATGTACCACAACACAAGAATAATACACGCTGTACATAGTCTGTTGATAATGTTTCTGTAGTGCTTTTTCAGCACTCTGCATGTGACCTTGCCGGTGGCGCTGTGGGTTAGGTTCCTGACTCCCACGTCACATGCTGTGTGTTTGAATCTGGCTGGAGCCATGACTTCTTTTTTAACAAACATTTCTTTGAAAAAATAAAACATTTCCCTGGCTCAGAGATTAAATAAAACTTCACTCGCACCAAACAAATTTATATTTCTAAATATCACAACATGATCGAATTTAAGTCATTTTATTAACAATGAATAGTCACCTATGCGTTACAATATAAACATTTATATTGATTTAAATAACGTTTTGATTTAAATCGCAAACGCTTGTTTAAATATATGATATCTTTGTCTTCTAAGTATCTTCATAAACTTTCAGCATAGCTTTCTCCCCGTTTAGATTTATTTTTCTTGGGATTTTGGGATCAAACGTGGAAAGATTAGATTGTAATTGTTTTTATTTTTTAAATACATTTAAGAAAAGTGTAATCTATACTAAAAAGCTGTACACCACCTTCTATAAAGATACATATTGTAATACTTTCAAGTTCGGATAGGATGGACACAAGAACTCAGACTTGCGGAGTTAAAGCAAGTTAAAGCCTTTATTTTTCTTCTCCGTCACCACCTGCCAGCCCGGCTCCCCCGCAGGGAACTATTTACAAGGAAAACGGATACCTGGCACAGTTGTTAGTATGCCTTTTGTTTTGTTTCCTTTTCATAAATACAACAGTAGTACCTGATGTCTCAGTGGCTTTCAAAATTAAATTATGCATGCAAACCTGTGAACTGGCCTGTGATAATGGCCATGTAATACCCCGCATTGTGGAATTATAGTTTATTTAAAGGATAGAGAAAGCACAGAAAACAGGCAGTTAGATTGATCAGATTTATATGAAAAGCCATTTAGCAAAGAGGGAATGAGAATAATGACAAACTAGTATACTTTAGATCTTTTTTTCTGAACCAGGGAAAATCTGATCATGTTTCTCTATAACAATAATAAAAAACTTTATTTTATATATCACCTTTAAAAGTGGCATCTCAAAGTAATACAGTAGATGTAAAAAAAGGACCACAGATTACAAAGTAAATACTCAACACTGATTGTACCCATCTGTCATGCTAATAAAGCACCTTAAATTGAATTGAATTGATCGAATTTAAGTCATTTAATAACAGTGAATAGTCACCTAGGGGTTACAATATAAACATTTATATTGATTTAAATCGCGTTTAAATCGCCTTTATTTAAAATCCATAAATAAAGCTGACACTGTTCAGACTTTTAATTATTTAAAACTGTATTACAGCAGCACAATGCAACGTAAATCGCTATCTTTGTCTTTTGCGTAATAATGTTCACCTCTCTGTCCAGCAAATTAACAATAGTAATAATGATGAACTTTATTGTATATGGCGCCTTTAAAGGTGGCTCTTTAAAGCACTTTACAGGATAAAAACAATGACAACAATAGTGTTAGGCTAGGCAAATGATTTTCTTTTTTTTAAAGAAATACAAAATGAGATATAATGATGTGTTCCGGCTTAGACATTAACGAGCATAACATGTGGGCGGCATAGCGGTCAACTCTGGCTTTCCCATCTATACCGATGCACTGCAAGTACAACCCCCCTCTCTGCGGGAGTGCTGGCTGTGACGAATTAAACTGTTTTCACAGGTATTTTCAAAGTAGAAGGGGGCGAGATTTCCAGCGAAAGACACCTCCCCCCCTCCAAAACCACCCAGTAAGTACAGTAGTTAATAGTTAAGAAAGCTAGGCTCCTCAATGAAATCGCTTTAACATGCTAATGGGTTGGTGTAACAGTCTGGGAGTGGCAAGCTTCTAATGTCAACCCGACTATGGCGAAAGGAACCCTTCTTTCATTGGAAGACAATGAACATATTCTAGCCCTAAATGAATTAATAGCAAACATGGTTTACGTAAAAGACATTTTTCCAAGAAAGTTTAGCCTTTGTCACTAATGAAACCACTAAATAAAGACATAAATATAGAAATCTTAAGATTTTTAAAATACATGACTTTGCTAAAATTTATTTAAAAATAAAAACTATTACAAATGCCAGCGGAGAGAACAGGGGAGGGATGATGGTCTTGCATAAGGGGCGGGGCTATGGAAATGAGGTCTATTTGGGAATGTGGAGTTACATGTTCTGGCTGTTTGTGAATTATCGTTGTTGAGTATGGAGAGTTGAGGCAAAATGCAATTTAGCGCTTTCTGGGAAGAGGAGACCCCCAAATTAATAATATAACATGCTATTGTTTGTGCATGAACATATACTGAACAAACATTTACTGTATACTGTTGTTTCTTTAGATACGCGATTCCATGTTATTTTTTAATCCCTGGCGGGACTGGGAGTCCATAAGAATCGAGTAATAGGTTTCATTGCACTTCGACAGATCGTCTTTAAATCAATTGTTGATTTAAAGGTTGGCAGTAAATGTTTATATTTATGTAGTATAACGCATACTGTACAGCCTCTATTTCTCAATAAAAATCTAAAAGATCGTTTGCGCAGCCTAAGAGGGGAGCGAATGCACTACAATAGATTAGCATACTGTAGAGGAACACAGTATAGGCATCGTTGATATGAGGACTTTAATATTTAATATGTGCTTTTCTATGTTTATTGTCAATTGATTGTCCATAATATTGCTATTCTAAGCAAGGAGCGCTTCACCCTGCCTGCTGTGGGAAGAGTTGTCTTATTCCTTCCCTGCCTCACCGAGGGCAGACCCTGCCAGGCCCTCGTCGACACCGGTTTCAACCATCACCCTGCTGCGGCCTGGTGTTTACACTATTTTATTATAACATTTATATTGATTTAAATCGCGTTTTGATTTAAATCGCAAATGCGTGTTTAATTATATGTTTTTTTAATTGTAATCAGACAAATGCAACATGAATTGATTCAGTATCTTTGTCTTCTTAATAAACTTTTAGCATAGCTATCTCCCTGTTTAGATTTATTTTTCTTGGGATTTTGGGATCAAACGTGGAAGGATTAGATTGTAATCATTTTTATTTTTTAAATACGTTTTAGAAAAGTGTAATCTATACTAAAAAGCTGTACACCACTTGCTATACAGATACATATTGTAATACTTTCGGGTTTGGATAGGACGGACACAAGAACTCAGACTTGCGGAGTTAAAGCAAGTTAAAGCCTTTATTTTTCTTCTCCGTCACCACCTGCTAGCCCTGCTCTCCTACGCCCCCGCCCACCAACAGCGCGAGCCAACACACCGCCCGCGCGCCCCAGAGAGAGAGAAGAGAGAGAGAGAGTAAGACCCAGGGGTGCAGAAGCTGGAACTATTTACAAGGAAAACAGATACCTCCCCAGACTGTACGCCCGCTTCACTGTGGGACAGCAGCACAGCAGCACTGGTTGGCGGCCTTCCTAAACCCCGCCCTGACCACTTTCACTCCTGTCCTGCTCTTCCACGCGCACCCCAACTAAAATTAGTCAAGCAATATGAAGCATCTCCTTTTACTTTGAAGTTGCTTAATTATCATTGAGCACAGCTTTCTCACCACTTAGATTACTTTTTGATACCATCCTTACACAAAGCAGAAACTTCTTGTTTTTTCCGATGACATACAAGTGGAAAGATTACAGATTTTAATCTGTCTTTAATTTTTTTTAAAGACTGCTTATTGTGTGTAAGCGGGAACACATCATCATATCTTACATATGAAAAATACCTAATATAGATCCCAAACAAACGCAAACGTGTTTTTAATAAAATGCTTTTATTCACTCATAATCTGACAATTTCTGGAAGACTAAGGAAGGACTAAGGGAATTGTCATTTGTTGATATCTTTATAGCAGGTGGTGTACAGCTTTTTAGTATAGATTACACTTTTCTAAAATGTATTTAAAAATTAAAAACGATTACAATCTAATCTTTCCATGTTTGATCCCAAGATCCCAAGAAAAATAAATCTAAATGGGGAGAAAGGTATGCTGAAAGTTTATTAAGATACTTAGAAGACAAAGATATCAATTTATGTTGCATTTGTCTGATTGTGAATAAAAAAACACATATATTTAAACCCGCGTTTGCGATTTAAATCAAAACGCGATTTAAATCAATATAAATGTTTATATTGTAATGCATAGGTGACTATTCATTGTTATTAAAATGACTTAAATTCGATCATGTTGTGATATTTAGAAATATAAATTTATTTGGTGCGAGTGAGGTTTTATTTAATCTCTGACCCAGGGAAAAGTTTTATTTTTTCAAAGAATTGTTTGTTAAAAAAAAGTCACGGCTCCAGCGAGATTTGGACACTCACCATGCAACATGGGAATCAGGAACCTAACCCACAGCACCACTGGCAAGGTCACATGCAGAGTGCTGAAAAAGCACTACAGAAACATTATCAACAGACAATGTGCAGCATGTACTATTCTTGTGTTGTGGTACATGAACATAATTATATCGTTATCAATTTATTTAGATACACGATTCCATATTATATTCCCTTTTAATCAAATTCTAAAAGTATGCTTGTTGACTCCGGTATCACATTAGTTAAAGACTTTGATGCTTAAAATGTTTAGGGAGAAATGGAATACTGGTCTGTATTTTTTCTTTAAAGTACCGAGACCAGCCATATACTGTATGTTTATGTTCCAAAATTAATATCCTTTATGGCCTTCACACGCGTTACAGTATGCTCCTATTCTTTTTATGCACAGGTACTAAGATTTCCCTTCAGTGGTAAAATTCCATATAAATATTCAATACTAAAATGGGCACAGTAAAGACATGTACTGTAAATCTTTCTACGACTGACCAACGGACCACGAGTGCCCCTGTTGGTCAACCAATCACGTACCGCAGTATTTTGCATCATCGCGCGTCATAATGCGTGAGGCCGTAGCCAATTATCTCTTTCTTCCTAAACATTTTAAGCATCAAAGTCTTTCATGTAGTTATTTTGGAAACGTTTTTACGTGTTCCTTCTGACTACATTAAGTTTATAAACTTTGTAAAAGGTTATAATGTTTTAACCTTCTCTGCGAATAGGCTTGTTATTGCAGTAAACAAAAGCACACTTTGATGAATTTGATAAATAGGGAATATAATATGGATTCCCATATCTAAAGAAATTAATAACAATATAATTATTTTCATGTACTGTAGCTCAAATTATCACAGTGGTACACTTTCATTGGATATGTCTACTTTAGTTTCACTTCTTTCCACGTGATGGCTTGAGCATGTGCCTTATATTCCTGAGGTCAAAGGTACGAGCCTAGCTGTTGCCATGAGTTTTCTTTTAACAAATAAGCAGTTCCTTAAAAAACTAAAGTAGCAAAGATTATGGACAATATATTGACATTTTTTATATTTTTAAATATCACAACATTTTCTAAGCCAAGTCATTTATTAAATATTATTGACACTATATTTTGTTTGTATTTCTAAATATCACAAAACACATTTTAAAGACCTCGACATTTTCACAGCCTCTACATAAAACTATCAGTGAGATAATAATTACGCACTAACTGGAACCCGGTGGGACCGCTGTGTACACATGTTCACAATGCGAGAAATACTCCTCAATACGGCTTTGTGCGAAGAACCCGTATATCACTATAGGAAGCAGAACAGCACAGCTTCCAATTACCCAGACTGTAAGCACGGGAATAAAGTTTTGTTTGATTTCTAAAACCCTTTCTTTATGTCCTGTTTTCATTCAGGTAAGGGTCAACTATATACAAAATACTGCTGACAGCAGGAAAATTCAAATATTCTTTACTCAGCAGCTTATTAGCAGCTCTACAATGCTGCAAGTAAGTCTTTTACACATTAAGCAGGTCCTCTGACCTTTCCAAGTCTTTCTTTGGGTTGTGAAACTTTTGGACATATTGAAACTGTTACTTAGCTTTCTTTGTGAGGGGGGTTATCCTGAGAAAAGATGTACTTTTCTTTATTGTTTTCTTGGTTTTCAAACATAGCTATTACGCTTTGCTGTGCAGTATGGGGTGGCTGTTTACTTATAAATAGTGCCTGGAATCTAAAACCATTAAAAGGGTTACAAACAAAAGGAGGCCATTCACTCAATCTAGCTAATGTAATAATTAATAATATATTAATCTGAGGACCTTATCCTGCTTTTTTTTTAAAGAAGCCCAAGTTAAATGATCAAAAACAAAGTTGGACAGATGTCGAAGTTGACCCACAACTGGCTAAAGAACTGCCCCTTGCTGTCTGTATTAAACCTCGTTCACTCAGTTGTTTAAACTAAGTGTACAGTGCTATGAAGAAGAATGCATGAAGATACTCTCACATTTTTATGAAAGCTATAGTCTTTAAAATTAGGTTGGGCAAACACTTTTTTTAATTCTTAAAAAATAAATAAAAAATGAGATATAATGATGTGTTCCTGCTTAGACATTGCACGACTTTAAAAGCTATAAAAATAAGTTTAGATAATAACCACTTTTTATGCTTGAAAAATGAGTGATTTTTCTTCCTTCTGATCATCTTAGAATCTCTGTATGCTGTAAGATTTTTACTTCTTAATTAAACGTTTAAAATACATGAATTTCATAAAAACAGCACACGTTTCGAATAGAAAAAATCCTATTCAGTTGTCTTCCTGGTATGTAAAGTAGAACAGATCAGCAGGTCTTTTTTCCCCAATCAGAGGCTCCGAAAACAGCGTGCTGCCCACTGCGCTGCATCAGAGGGGGAGGACGCACCGAGAGAGGGAGGAAGCGCGGAGCTCAGTATCACAAAATGGCTGTAAAGCACCTATTGCGTATGCTTTCATAACTAAGTATTTATAATTAAACATCATAAATCATTTTCTTTGACTTTTAAGTCCCTTGATTATCATTAAGCACAGGTTTCTCACCACTTCGACTACTTTTGGATACCATTGTTAGACAAAGCAGGAACTTATTGTACTTTCTAATGACATTACAGGTGGAAAGATTACAGATTTTAATCATCTTTAATTTTGTTATACATTTTAGAAAAGTTTCATCTATACATACACCACAAAACTATTCTCGATTGTATTTCTGAATGCTGTGTTACACTCAGTTCATTGTTTTAAATACATCTAATTAAGAAAGCCAGGTGTTAGCATAATTTATTAGTAATCAATACTATTAAATTTAGCACTGTACTCGTTTGAAAATGAAGAAGGTGAGAAAAAACCTGTGAAACTGGTTTGTTTACAAACAATGTAGACACAGAGACTCAGACTTTGTGTAGTGAAATTTGGCACAGCCAGCACTCCAGGCGAGAGAGAGAGAGAGCGCGTGCAAGCACGCGCCCCAGCCGGGCGCTCCTCGGCCGCAGCGCCAGGCACATGAGAAACATTAATGTAGGGCTTTCTGCCTCACGCGGGTTTGCGCCCTATAACCTGCGGTACTGCTGTGTACATACAGTACGAATATGTTGTGATATTTAGAAATCTAAAAAGTGTCAATATAATGCCAATAATATTTGCTATTTTAGTTTTTCAAAGGAATGTTTATTTGTTAAAAGAAATCTCAGCAATTGCTGGATTTGAACACCCGACCTCACACTTATAAGTCAGTTACAGACGCCACAGACGCTGTGACTAAGCATAGTGGTGAAACAGCCATACACAAATCAATAGAAAGTCTTATACTACTGTCTGTACTACAGTACCTGAATATAATTATACTGTTATTAATTTCTTTAGATACGCGATTCTATATTATATTCCCTATTAACCAAATTCTAAAAGTATGCTTTTGTTTACTGCGATTACGTAAACCAAAACGTTTTTCTATTTAACCTCTCTCTCATACAAATAAAAGAAAACACACAAACAAAGTAAATAAAATTAATATAGTCAAAAGGAGCATGTAAAAATGTTTCAAAAATAAGACTTTGATGCTAAATATGTTTAGGAAGAAATTGAAATACAGGTTTGTATTTTTTCTTTAAACTACCAATACCAGCCATATATAGTATACATATGTTTATGTTCCTAAATTAATATAGTTTATGACCATCAGATGTGTTATGCTCCTCTTCTTTTTTTGCTCAGCTACTAAAATTCCCCTTTAGTTGTAAAATGCCAAATACATATTCAATACTAAGCAGATTAAAACACGGACAATAAAGAGATTAGATGATTAAATCTATTCAGTAAAGACCAATGCACCATATATGCCCCTGTCGGTCATTTTGGCCAGTTAATCAGGTACCATGGTACAAAGCAGTGACCTGTGGGTAATTGCGTGTGGTATGGGTTTGTACCGTTCATTTTGAATGGCTGCATCTGTACACTTATGTAGGTGGTAGTGGTAGCTGAAAACAACATTATATACACATTAAGGTATGTACAGTATTTCACATCCTCATAAACATTTTCTACATCTAATTCTTTAACTCTGGTCTTGTTTAAACTTATTTTTTCATGAACACTTGGTTCAAATTAATTTATTATCAACAAATGGCATATACCTGAACAAACAAAAGTTATATAAGTTCATATACAATTATACAAACTTTATTATTTATAATATGCTGTTTTGGGGGGATTTTGTTTATGTTGTTTTATTGCAATACACTTCTGGTTCATTTGGTTTTTAACATCAGCAATTTTAATGATTAGTGTTTGTATATAACATTTATATATCATATAGCATATTTATTTGCAGTTTAATGGTAAATTATAAATCAATAATTTATAAAATAATAAAACATAGTTAACAATGTATACTATACTGATATTTTTATTAATTATGTATATATATCACAGTAGATTAATTATTAAACAATAATGGTAGCTCTAGCTAATGTATAAATAAACTAAATACATTCATTTTACAGTTTGTGCATTGGCCGGGAATGAAACTCCAGCCTGAACTGCCAATGCATCTCGTTTGGAAGTATTCAGCCTTTTTTGATGAAAGATATCACTGAAGAAAAACTACTAATTTTGCATAATGTACAGATCCAGTCATTCAGAATGCACGGGGGATAATGCAGTACTTTGTGGGTCAGGTATTGGGGTTTACCACACCTTTTTAAAAATATTAGGTTGTGGGACAGCACTGTTTTCTAAAACCACCAGGTGGAACAGTGACAGCTTAATGTAGCATGTAGAAGCATGAAACCAGAAAATGCCTGGTTTTGAGTCCCGGTCAGGGCTGACAGACAACATTTTTAATTACAGAATTTAAGCTGTATACTGTCTAGACTTTTAATAATTTTAAACTGTGTATCACAGCATGTCAAACATTAAACTGATTAAAAAGTAGATATATTTCAGAAAAGCAAGATTGCTCAGTTGAACAAAAGTATACCAGTATACCTTCTTCATAAATATTTTATGCTTCAAAGTCTTTAGCTTGGTAACTTACAGTTTATTTTTATTTCAGCGTGCTTGTTCTAACATTATAAAGTTTATACACTGTATTTCATAAAAAGTTATAACGTTTTTTTCCTTTTCTAAGAATATGTAGTAAGAACACTACTTGCTGTTATTGTAAAAAAGTTGTATGGATTTAATACCACTTGATAGTTATATTAATATGGAATCATGTAACTAAGCTGCTATAATATCACAACTGCACTTTTGGAAACATATTGACATTTCTTTTTTAAAATGTTTTATTGTCCTTATAGTGGTAATGGACAATGGACTGTAGCACTCTGCACTCTGGCGGTTCAAAGCTTGATCAGAGAATTACTTTCGGTTTGTTTCTTACACAGCCGAATAAATAAAAATAGTCCACTATTATAGCTCGTTGTTAGCTCCAGCGTGAGTGTGTGTATCTGGATGAATTGTTATAAGTGATGGTATCATGATAAAGGATTCCTTCACAGAATTCTTTAAGTTAAACGAAGAAGAAGGTTTATTTTTATAACTGCCACTAACAGGAGAACAGGGGAACAGCTCATCAATATTTTGAAACCATAACAATGAAGATGTGATACACCAGTGAGCCAGTGACTTGTTTACAATGTGGTGACAATGTTGTGTGGCTCTGCGGGAATTTTTCTGTAAACTGAAGACTTAGAGAGGAGACACCTTGTGTATCACCTCTTTTTATATTTTGTAAAAACGTTACGATTTAAATGCAACATGGAATATATTATTAATAATATTAATAATGAATGATCATTTACTGGAGAAGCTGTAAACTGAAGAGTTACAGAGAAGACACATTGAGTCGTGTCTTTTCAGCTTCAAACTTAACCTTTAGAGCGATTCTTTTGGCTATATTTGTTTTACATAGACGAATGTGTAAAAACAGATTGGATTAATAAATGGATGAAAAAAAATATTTCACACATACTTTGAAACCATACGGCTTTGAAACCATACAGTATCATATTGTACATACAGTTATTATCACATTGCTGTTCATTGTCATGTGCGCTACTGTTTCAGTATACTGTATCAGTGGATCTAACTTTAAATGATTTGCGTGATTTGCAGGGAGAACTGTTAACTCTACTTCACACCATGTCAAGATCATGGTATGCACAGAAGCTCTTCTGTATAGATTACACTATGAATCCCTGAAGCATACCATCCTAGGTTTCAACAAATAATCTGATTTTGATAAACCTATAAGAGCTCATTTTGCTAAAAGAATTTAATTTCTGTCTAGCTGACTGTATTGAAATGTATTTTATTGAAGTGTTCAGACACCTACAGAGAAACCCAATCTAAATTTAAGGTCTGCTTCCTTCACGGTTTTGTTATGTGAAATGTTTTTGCACTTGTTACACTCTGAGATCCTGAATGATTTGACTTTATGTTTGGCCCATTACTATTAATAATTTACTATTATTAACAACAACAGCAATAATAATAATTATATTATTTAGTATAAAACCACTAACATTGACACAGGTGCTGCTGCTGTTCATAGCCTCTCAGTAATTTAAAAATGCGCTGAACCCTACCAATGGCACCAATTTGAATTTTTAACACCTTTATCACCTTTGTCAAAGAGGGTGGGGTCCCAATACCCCGCTATGAGAACATGAATGTTTAATATCCCCATCCCCCAAGCTGGCTGTTCTACATAATGAACACAGCAGGGTGTAACACTCCTAGCCTTTGTGACAAATGTTTCTTAAAGAGGTACCTAACTGCGTTACATAAAGTGGCCGCAATGGAATACTTACTGTAAAAGTTAACTCCAAGATGAAAAGAAAATAATCAATGTGTATCCTCTATAACTCTCCAGCTTACAGATCGTCCAAGGTCATTCATTATTAATATTATTAATAATATCTTCTGTATCACATTAAAATTGGAACATGTTTTTTACAAACAAGTGTAAATCCACCAGTCTATCTATTTTCTAACCCCTTTATCCAGGACAGTCTCACCCACACTATTTTGTTAAATTTTTTAAGATTTTGACAGACTTCAGAAGGCTTCGATATTGATGCTTAAAAATGTAACATAATGTGTGGTGATAAAGCTATTGAGCACAGAACATCTTACCACCTGTCAAAAGATTTGCATATGTAGTTTATTCTTATTTGTGTGTAAACAGGAAATACAGACAGTGTTTCACAAATTACAGAGAGGTCTGGAACACCCTGTCTCAAAAATGGGCATTTTAATTAAAAAAGAGAAGTTTGTGAAAACAGTGACAAGTCACCCCGAACAAAATACAATTTCAAAATATATGCAGTTTGAAAGTATTAGCTGTTAATAAATCATTTAACTTTGAACATGTGTGATATTTAGAATTCCCCAAAAATTTAATATAGTGTCCATAATATTTACTTTAAAAAATGTTTATTGTTAAAGGAAAACTTGTAGCCTAAACAGAATTCAAACCCCTGCTTCCAGAATGCAAGTCACACACTAAAGCCATTATGCCAATGCACTGCTTGGCAGCTTATGCTAAAGCTGAAAAGGGCAGGCAAAATGTAAGAGTAATCAAGAGTGAATGAGTGAAATTAATGGAGGTGTTTACAAACAAAGTGGACTGTGGTTATACTTTGAGCTATATAAATATATTTAGATCCTTAAATTAATATCTTCCCTATTAAGCGGATTATAAGAAGTACACTTTTACTTATTGCGATAACGAGCACAAATATTCATAGGTTAAAGGTTAAAACATTATAGCTTGTTATAAAGTATGTAAATGTAATATAGTCAGAAAGAGAAAGTCAAAACATTTCCAAAATAACAACAGTAAGTGGCCGATTGAAAGACTTTGATGCATAAAATGTTTATGAAGAAAGTGGAATACTGTTGTGTATTTTTTATTTAAACTACCACTACCAGCTATATACAGTTAGATAATATATTTATGTATATTCCTAAATTAATATAATTTATGACATTCAGAGATGTTATGTTCCTCTTATTATTATGCTCAGCTAATAAAAGTTCCCTTTAGTTATAAATTCCATATCAATATTCCATATTAAGCAAATTTAAACACTCACAGTAAAGAGATTTCACTCACAGTCAGTTCACTCACAACTAATGCACCACAAGTGCTGCCTGTCGGTCATTCTTGCCAGCCAATCATGTACTGAGGTAGGCTGTAGATAATTTCCCGCTGTATAGGGTTTTACCGCACATTTTGAATGGATACATCTGTAAATTAACAGTATAATGGCAGTTTGCTTTGGTAATACTAGGTTTCTGCAGTCAATTCTGCATGGTTCTAAGGATGATAAATTGTAAAGATGTGAAGATTTTAATTTCATATCCAAGGTCAACATTACATGCAATATAAACATCATAGTAATGTGCATACAGTATGCATGTAGCAGTATTAATGTGTTCTTATATTTTATTCCATAAATAACTTGTTTAAAATTCAAGCATTATGAAAAATAAATACATTTTATAATGCTAATGTGTTGTTTTCATTTTAAAAATCCAGTAAGATAAATATTGTAATATATATGTATTTTAAATATATTTGTTTTCAATTTTGGAAAAGTGAAAAAAAATAATTAAATGTTTAGAATATTCCCCAAGCATAATTATTTTTTTCCTAATGAGATTTCTGAGTCTTCTAAATCTAAATCAAATCTAAAATCTAAATTTCCTACTGAGAAATACACAAAGAATGTTAATAAACAGATTTTTTTTTTAAAAGATAAAGATAAAGAGAAAGCTTTACATAAAAAGATAATATTTTAACTTTTACATGCAGTTCAGTGAGTCACATACCTGGAACCTCAGTTTGTTCACTGTGCTCATTCAGCAAACACACCTCCTGGACAAGAAAGTATTCCTCTTATCTCAGCTACTTTTATGGGTAGCTCTTCATAGTGACCCCAGAGCCTGCTGACTGCAGAGCTGCAGCTGTAGCTTTTATTAATCCAGAGAGACAAAGTGATTGCTTGAGAAACTGGCCCAAAGGTGTTACAAGGGAACATACATCTTTTACATATGCCTACTGTTTATAGATATACAGCAACAGATTCATAGAATTCAAGATTGTATTATTAAATAGTCTTGACATAATTTTACAAAGATAAAAAATGAACTCACATCATTTGGTCACATATTCATTTAGGAACTGAGGAGACAAACCAAAGTGTTTGTTCACTTCCACGAATTTAATAGAAATTTATCTAAAGGTGTGACTGCGGCTACCCAGCTGACTAGCCTGGACAGAGAGATAGAACACATGATAATCTCTAGTAGAAAATGTATGTTTTTTTGCAGCATGCATGTTAATGATAACACATGTAAAAAAGAACAGAGACATTTAAAACTATAGTTAATAAAAAGGCTGTGATGGACCATCCAGTGCACATCCTGCCTTATAACTATTGCATGCCAAGATGGACTGCAGCTCCATGCAACCCTGTGTGAGGAATGTGTGAGTTAGTCCTTTTACAACTATTTCATATTGCAGTTACACGTTTATTTTTTTAATTGTTAAATGTACAGTATTTGCATGTTTGTCTCTTGTCTCTCACTTTATGGTGTTGTGTTTGAAAATGATCTCATAAATTATTCTAAAAGTCACATAAGAGGCAGACACATCACTGTCAGATACAGTAACTGCATCACACAGACATCTCCAAGTACTCTTTATCAGGCCATGAGAAAGGAAACAGAAAGTCAATTTAAAACACAATAATTTTAGAAATGAGAGGACACCACTCTGTCCAATTATGGAGTTCACAACCAGTTTCTGAAGAATAACGACAATCATGTTCAATTGGTCTCAGCTGTCCTTAATCATAATCATTCCAGACATCATTACCTCAAGTTACCTTAACTCTAATTACTAAATGTAATCCCCTTTTCTCCTTCACATGTCTTTTGCATCTCTCCTCTACCCATCTCTACCTCACAATCTACTTTTGTTTAACTTCTCATTCTGTATGGAGATCCCAGTGTCATCATCCTATGGGCAGGAGGTTAAATCAACTATGATTATCCTATGATCTATCAGGTTAAATCAACTTTACTAAAACACTCAGGAAATAACTTCAGTTTACTTGATTCTGGTATGGTTATCCCTGATGAAGTTTCATTTGCCTGTTATCAATTGATCCACAGATCTCATCCATGTGTTTCTTGAAAAAGGCAGCCAAATAGGGAGTGTAAAAATGGGGATTGAGTCACGAGAAGGTGACCTTGAGATACAACCTTATCAAGAAAAAATGACATTCTCAATAGGAAATCAGTAAACTGGCTACACCACTATAGTGACCTATAGTCACTCATAGGTGATGAGGTTTGCTTATACAAACCCCATACAAGTCTATGGAATTATGTGACCTTAAATCTTGGGGAGAGATTTGTAGTAATGTGTATGGAGAAAATAATACAGTTTTGACAATAACTAAGTATTACACTTTCTTTTAGGTTCAGTAGCAGACTCATTAGTTGCTGTGCCAGCTGATTTTCACTGCTACATGTTTGAGTGATGAGGGCGTAACTTGAGTTATTTGGACAAGTATAGAGAGGGAAAGATAAGTAGAATCAGGTTTGTTGTGGATGCTGCCTTAATGCCCATATTACAGGGGTGATTTATAAGCATTTTCCTACTGTTATGCTATTACTTATTAGACCAGTATGTCAGATTTAACCATATACGGTAGCTGTGAAGCCTGTTCCAGAATTCCACAATAATTAAGTTCCCATTGTGCTCAGTTTAAAATGCATTTACCAGACGTTTCCATCTACTTTGATTTGTGTTTTCATAAGTCTGCTAGTTAATTTTGTAGATGCATTTGTAAATGTAATATCTTTGAATTGAAGGAGGTGATATGTTGAAGAATTTAAAGAAGGATAGTTTGAGCCAAGGAAGGAGAGAAGCCCAGTCATCCGGGAACAAGGATATTTGGCAGAGGAGGTATGTCTGCAGATATTGGTTGACCTACTAGATCATCAGTTTTATCAGACTTGTATAGTTAAATCACATTTACATTCTCAGACACAAGCAAAACTACACTTACACTTAAGTGAAGTACATGTCTTGAATTAACTCTTGAATTATGATGTGTTAAAATAAATAATCAAATGTCTCTCAAAGTTCCATTGTCCACATGTCCCTGATGAGTTTAAACTTCACACCAATAAAAGGCTGGCTGAGTTTCTGTCCGTTTTTTTTATATTGTGCTGAGGTCAGGCAGCTCCTGCTGACTTTGGTCTTTAAGACAGCTTGTGCACAATTTGTCTTTTTGAGGTCCAACTTGGGTGAGGGGAATTTAGTTCATTTCATGGTAGAGCTGTTTGTTCAGAATATTTTGGATATTGGCAAAGAGTCCAACTATCTAATTTTGTTGACCAGACAAAAATAGCAGTGGGTTCTGAACTAAAGGTTTATTCTGCTTCAGAGAGAATGTCTTGGACAGAATTCTGTACTTTTGCTGATTCATTCTCTCAGCCTGGCTTCTTGGAGACAAGGTCAAGTACTGACTTGGACTGCTTGCAGTCAGGTGTTTGTAAAATGTAGTTGCCCAGTTTAGATCGTTGAATTAACCAAAGGAAAAATACTTGGTGACTGGCCAAGATGCTATTAAGTTTAGTTCTGCTACCCATCCTACAGATCCCTGATTAGTGGGTCTTCCTTTGGGTGATCGATGGTGACCTTTGACCTGTGATCTTTGGCAATGAACCAGCCTGGTGGAGCCCATCTACACTATTCATCATTACATTGTTCAGCTTGATACAGTTTAATGTTATCTCATATCATAGGGGCCTCTTAGCTACATGCATTCTCATTTAGGAAGAGAGGTACCAAGCTGCTTGGTTAAGGCATAATAGTCAAATAATAGGCCTGGTCTCTACACATTACCACCACACCTCCTCTGTGCATGCCTAGTTTGCTGGTTCTATTGTCTCTAGCTTCTTTCTACTAGACTCTGCATACCTTATAAATAATCATGTATGGAGTGCACAACCAGTCTATTAGATCCCATTCCCTTTGTTTAATTTCAGTCCTGTTTCTCTACACTCTGCTTTGTTGTCCTTAACATAACTTCATAGAACCCTTCCCATCTGGTTTCAGAGAACTACACTGTCTAGAAACTGGACAAAGAAAAGTTTCTAATGCTGCTCTTAAACAGTTCAAGTCTTATCTTACTGACCACTGACGCTTTATAGGGATTTCTCCTGCTATGCCTCAAATCCTCTCCCTACAGATATCGGAGAGTCACTTTTTTCCTGAGCATTTTCAAATCAAGACTCAAAACTCAAAACCTTAACCTTAGGTAACCTTTTGTTTACCTGGTTTGGTGTCTGCACCATTGCTTTCCTATTGTATTCCAATTATACCCCTTATTGTAATTGTGTAATCCTGCTGTTTCCTCTAATTATGTACATGCTTTTTCTTATTGTAAATTGCTTTGAGAAGCCAGATGTAAAGGAGCTATATTAAATAAAGTTTATCATTGTTATAATCGTAATTTTGTTCCACAAGGGAGTTGATTTTCAGGAGAAAAAGCTGGAGTTTTTTTGAGCAGATCTGATTTTTTTATATATTCTCCTTACTCCCACCTCCAAAGGGCAAGACAGCTCTAGATGCTGGAGTATGGGTGCTGAGGTGAATTGATGCTTCAGGTCTGTGCTCTGTTGGTTCATTGGCCCTGACTAGGTTACTACTTCAAAAGGGCTGTGATGGGTGTAATTACTGTGCTAAAGTTTCATAGAAAAATTTGATAGTTTACAAATCCCATGAATTTTTAGATCTGCAACAGGGAGGTGGAAGAGGGCCATTCCCTGCTGTAAGTTGAGTGTGATCTATCCGGCGCCCCTGAGGAGGCAAGATATACCCCAATTCTCAATCAAGCTTAGCATGGAGGTGGTGCTCCCAGGGGTGTTGGGGAACCAGTTTCATATTATGTGATTGAGATAGACCACTACAAACTTGTCTATGAAATCCATTAGGATGTCATTCATCTGACGCTGGAAGACTGAGAGGGCATTACACAGACCAAACAGCACCACTTGATGGCCTGTGCTGATGTTGAAGGATGTTGTCCATTTATCTCCTTTACAGAATTGGACCACGTTGTTCACTCCCTGGAGACTGATCAGAAAGCCTTGAGGATGTATTGCTGCCTCAGACTGCACCTACCTGTAAGTGTTACTGAACAGTGGCTGTCAAAACTACAGCTCCAGGTTGTTCAGTGTCAAGTCAAAGGATGATCTATCATTTAAACATATAAAAACACAGATGGAGTTTTTATACTAGCACTTAAATGTAGAATTCAATAAAACCACAGGTCACAGAACTGGCCTTCTCTAGGAGCAATGAAATAAGTGGTGGGGGGTACTGGTTCTTCTAATCTACCGAGAGAAGATTCATCCTTCTTAAGAACTAAGAAGAAACCAGCACCTTCAAAACACATAGATGGCTGAATGAATCCCAATATGAGTTTTTCCTGTTGTAGGGGTTTTGTGCATTTACTGGGACAATTATTAATTGTAGCAGTAAGTCGCAAAATGATTCTTTGATAGCTATTGGAAAACCAACCTTGCAGGATAACTCAGCAATGCACACACATGGATACTAATACATGACAATACATTTATTAATACATAAAATGTGCATATAAACATAACAGATCTTAAGAGTGTGGGTAAGCAGCGTACAAAAGGTATATATTCAATAACGAAGAGATACAAATACCAAGAGGGACATACATTCATTATACCATTCATTTATACCATTTCGTTAATGAACTTTGATTACAACTTCTACACTAGATACTCAAAGGCAAGTACATCACTCATAGGAATTAAATTGTCACTGGGGTTGAGGTAACAATTGAATTCTTGAGCTGTAATGCAGAATGTTGAATACTCATCCAATCTGTGTGGATTCAGATCTCCCGCGGACACAAGGACACAGCAACAGGTTGTTGCTGCATCCTATGGGCATCCTCTGGCCAGGTGCCAGGCAGTGCTGGTCTGACGTGAGGTGGGGGAGAAGGAGGGAGAGATTCCTGCTGCGACGTTCTGACAGTGGGCTCTCTGAAGACTGGCTAGTTAGTCCAGGCTGACCTAGCAGTGTTTGTGCACATGAAAGGTCCAAGCAAGTTACACTCTTTAGACGGGAAGAAGACCGGTTCGTTCCCAATGTAGCACTAGTCCTGAATCTTGAGATTCAACTGTCGACAGTTCCAACCGTAGTTCACTCGTTGATCAGGTGAGCGTTCGCCCTCTGGTCTCGACTCTTAGATCAAAGTACAGTCCTGGCACTCGGACACACTGGCCGTCATGTGATTGTCCCAGATGAATCTGAGAATGTCCTGGAGGAGTAACCTTTTGGGCCTTGTGCTGCCTGTTTTATCTGGAGGAACTACGGTCATTCATTGGTTGAAAGTTTTGCGGGCATTCAAGACCCACGTGGAGTTACCCTGCCCTACTAGTTCCTGATTGGCTGATCGAGGTGTAGGATGAGTAACAATGCTCTCCGACATTAGGGTTGTAAACAACCTGGGATGCGACTCTCCCAAGGAATCTCCCAGACAGTAAGATTCCAGAGATGACCATTTATTAGGGTGGCTGGAGAATCTCAGCCTTGGGAGTTGTTCCTTATCAGGAAACTCTATTAGCTATTACCCCATGTGGGTGTGAAATGCCCGCTAATCTTTTGACCAATCACCACCTGTCTTTTCACACCATCAGAGACAATCACGTGACAGCCAGTGTTGTCTGTATAGGGACTGGAATCTTGTTTCATCAAAGTGTCGGCCTGGGGAATGCTCATTTGTAAAATTGCTAGCCAACGCCAATGTGGACCCTTCGAATAAGTTTTTATTCAGCAACAGCGCTACACTGGAAGAGTGACTTGCTCAGCCCAGCAGTCACCCTCTGTGCATGGAGACTTTCTACTAGTCAGCTGGACCACTAGTAGGTTGCTGAAAGAGACACTGTCAGCAAGTCGCCACAGCAGCAATCTCTTCACCTAAGTCATCCAACTCCGAGCTACACCCCGGCTGGTTGGCAAAGAGCCAGGGGATGCCGGGACGATGCCTATTGAACGCCGCAGCCTCTAGCTGGTCTTGGTGCCCGTGCCTGGAAGTACGAATCCATATCTGAATAAGTAAACCCAATGTTCTACACTGCATCTCGAGAATTCAATTTGTGCCTCAACACAGGTTGATATCAATTCAATTCATATGAGTAATGCATTTACTTTTGAGGAGCTAATGTAGACTGATTAATGATAGTATAGCCGAACGGTATACTGAAGCATGTTTGTTTGTATCTCTTTGTTTTGCATCTCTTCGTGATTATATACCTTGCACTTTGATAGCCCTCACAGTCAGATCTGCCACCTGTATCCGGGCAGACTGTTATGTTTTATGCACAGTTTATGTATTAATAAATGTATCTCGTTTATTGAATCCACGTGTGTGCGTCGCTGATCAATTGATTTTCTAAAAGCTATAACGAACCACCTTGTGATTGCTGCTACAATTTATAAATTGTCCCAGTACACTCACAAAACCCCTACATTTATTGGTGTCCTGTGTGAGGATGGTTCAGATTGAAATGAGAATCAATCGAGCGGAATTATTGTAATTTCAGTGAAATTGTGCAGTTCTCACCCGGTTTCTGCACACAAGAATACAGTGTGCTAGAAGCCGATAGAAAAAGTTCCCCCTGCTCTTTAACGTGTAGTGCAGAGTGTGCTGATTTGTGATACGTCTTTGGTATTTTGTGGTGATAGAAATGTATTGTGGTTTAAAGTAATACTCAAAAGTTTTTCCTGAGTAATAACAATGTAGTCACTTATAAGAACTCTTTCTAGCAACCACAATCCTGGCTACCGGGATTGTATTGATAAATTTAATTTTGATGAAGTTGAGAAGCTTCAGGTGGACATGGTAGCCAAGGTAGCAAACCAGCTTAAACTTTCTGTGAACGCAGTTCAGGTCCTATATAGTTTTGCCTTAAACCTCGCTAGACAGCTTGAATTGTCTTTGTCCGAGTTGACAAAATTTCAAAAGCTTCAGGGCAAGTTAGAAAGGTATAAGACCGAGCAAGTTAATTTATTAGAGATAATCAAGGAAAAGAAATTGGAAAATGAAAAAAGTGAAGACCAAATCAAAGAGGTTTTAGTGGAATCAGAGGACCAGTCTGCCAAAGAAACTGCTGCTGAAGTGACTAACAGAGAACTAGAGGCTAGACTGCATGAAAAGGAAAATGAACTTTAGTGTTAACACGAGCGTAGCCAGAAAATACACAAAGATTTGTTTCGCAAGAGTGGTGAAAAATAATGGCTTGAGTATGAACTAGCCGCTGCCCTGCAGGCAGTAAATAATCTCAAACAGAGAAGGCGTGCCACACCGCAAGGTAGCCCGGAGTGCTCAATCAGCCCGGAGCCAAAAGTTCCACTTGGAAGAGCATTCTCCCGCCCGGGGTCTACACCCGGGTTGGCATGGGGTAGATCCCCGCGCCCTACACAGGATGCTAGGGCGATTCAATCCAGGCATAGACCCCCCGGGCCCGATCTCGGACGTCTCCCTGCCAGTGGAGAAGCAGTGAAAATTAATCTCCGCTCCCTGAGACAGGTAGCGAAAGATACAGAGAGATTTGACCCAACAGCTTCAGGGAATAATGTTGAAACCTATATCAATGATCTTAAATATTTACTGCAGTTTATGCCATAAGGAGAAAGTTACGTTGGTGAGAAAAACTATCAGCCGAACAGTACGGGAGTGGATGAGCAGGCAGGGCCAAGGGATCTGTCTCAGTGTTATCATATCTTATCTCTGTCGTGGCTGCTGCTTACCACATTAGAGACAAGAGAGCTGAGTCCCCTTGTGAATATTATGAGAGACTCAGATGCACTTATTTTGCAGAGTGAAATTATGAGGGTTGCGAAGAGAATGTAAATTTCATAGGATTGTTCATTGCAAATCTCCACTCGTCAGTCAGAAAAACGATCATGATGCATGCTGATGCACAAACGATGAAAATTACTGATATTAAGAGATTAGCTCAAAAAAACCTGGGAGAATGAAGTCCGGGCTCCGGCAGAGTGAGAGCCTGCTAAGTGAGCTGTGCTCGCTGTCAGAGCAGGTTGGGTTGACAGAGGCTCCTGAGCCAGCTAAGCCCCAGAGCAAAGCAGACAACAGGACCGCACCAAGCATCCTAAACGCAATGAGAATGCCGGGGGAGGGAAAGGGCTAGACAAACCTAGCAAAAAGCCTAAGCGAGAGGACTAGATAGCTGCCTGCCTTTCCAAGGCTTGAACATGCCTTACTTGAGATGTCAGGACCTCCTGCGGGAAGAGTAAATGAGCTGAAGAGGGCCACGTCCCCCTTCCACGGGAGGCGGCAGAGACCCGCCCCTTTCCCCGCCCTCACTCTATCTGATTGGGAGAAAGGGCTCCTGCCTGGAGGAGATCATTGACTTTGATTTGGGTGCTTATTCCACCATTGAAGTCAGAAAGAAGTCAGACTTTAGAGAGCTTCTAAGGTCAAGGCCCCTTAGCTTTTTGTACAAAAGGAAAGGTGGGTCAATGGCTACACTGTACTCACACAGTGCCCACAGAACCCACTAGCTAATGCAGAGGTTCCTTCTGGTCCCTCTGGACATGAAAAAAATATATTTTATTGCTTCCCGAATAAACAGGAAAGTCCTGCCCTGGCCAGCACCCTTATGGCCTCCCTGCTGCAAAACCAGGCATTTTCTAGTGACAGCCCAAATGCTTCTACATGCCACATTAAGCTTTCACTGCATTTCACCTGGCGGTTTTACAAGTAGTGCAGTCCAACAACCGAGCATTTTTAAACCACAATACCTAAACTGCAAACAACTGCATTATCCCCTTTGCATTCTGAATGGGTGCATCTGTACAATATGCAGAATTAGTAGTATTTCTTCCGGCTGGAGTTTCATTCCTGGCCAATGCACAAACTGTAAAATTTATGTATTCAGTTTATTTAAACATTAGCTATAGCTACCATTATTGTTTAAATTAGTTTAATAATGAATCTATTGTTATATATATAATGAAAATGTCAGTATAGTATACATATTGTTTATTTTATTTTATTACAGAAAAAAGTCTTTATTATCCCCAAAGGGACAATGTGTTAAAGTGGCAAGCAAGGTATTTAGCATAATTAAAAACTACAAGCATTTCTTAGTCATGTGTTTTTTTTTTATTGGAACTTTAATTTTCCATTAAACAGCAAATAAATATTATATATGATATATAAACATTATGTAGTGGCGAGGCTTAATAATAAGACAGAATTAAGTGTTTCTGAGCTTTCCCAAATTAGGCCTCATTTCTCTGTTCATCTCTGTGGTGCAGCCACAGAGAAACCATTCATGCAAGGTGATTTAAGGTCCAAGGACAGCTCCCAAAGGGGGATGCACTTAGCTAAGCCTGGCTATCATGATCAATGGTCACCCATTGGCGCCTATCTGTCTAGGGAGTGCCAGTTGGACATCTGGACTGCATTACTAAGTGTCAGGACTAAGTGACTCATATCTCACCTTGATCAACCAATCAGGGACTGGTAGGGCCGAGTAACCCACGTGGGACTCTGATGCCCATGGAACTTTCAGCCAATCAATGAGCTGAAGTTCCTCCAGGTAAAAACA
Organism: Lepisosteus oculatus; assembly: GCF_040954835.1. Taxonomy (NCBI): domain Eukaryota; kingdom Metazoa; phylum Chordata; class Actinopteri; order Semionotiformes; family Lepisosteidae; genus Lepisosteus; species Lepisosteus oculatus. Next base: position 27,338,726 of record NC_090708.1, read on the forward strand.
GGCAACACAGAGAGCCTGAGAGATTCAACAAGATTCAGACAAGATTCAGATTCAGATCCAACAATTCTAAAGGGAATTCAAAGGAGAATTCCAGGGCAGGACGGCCCAGGAGCAGAAGGCTCCCAAGGGCAGGACATTCTCGCAGCGCGCCTCCTGACCATCCTGAGACTCAGCCCGGACAACCACGGAACGGCCAGTGTGTCCGAGTGCCAGAACTTTCCTTTGTTCTAAGAGTCTAGAGTTGAGGTTGCCAGAGAGTAACCAGCAGCAGGCCTCGTGAACAGGTCGGAACTGTGGACAGCTGAATTACTATTCAGAACTAGCTCTTCATCAGGAACGAACCGGTCCTCTTCCTGACTTGCTGGGACCCACAGTCATCTTTTCTCCTGTGCACAAACTTTGCTAGTTAAAGCCAACAATGAGCATCAGCAGCACACCGTCGCAAGCCGCAGAGCACAGCCTGGCACGGAGCCAGAGAGCGCGGATTGGACAGCAACAAGCCTGCAACTGTTTCTTTGTGCCCGCAGATGATCTGAATCTCCAAAGATTGGATGAGTATTCAACTTCAATGCATTACAGCTCGAGAATTCAATTGTTATCCCAACCAGTTGATATCAATTTAATTCCTAAGAGTTATGTACTTGTTTGAGTATCTAATGTAGAAGTTGTAACCAAGTTCACTTTACGAAACGGTCTTAATGAATGATATACTGAACGTATTTCCTCTTGATGTGTAACTCTTTGTAACTGATTGAATATATAACGTTTGTATTCTGATAACCCTCTCGCTAAGATCTGTTAGGTTTATATGCATATTCTATGTATTAATAAATGTATCCTCGTGTATTAGTACCTGTGTGTGCGCGTTGTTTGAGTTATGTCGCATGGTTGGATTCTAAAGCCATCAAAAGAATCAACTTTGTGATTTACTGCTACAATTAATAATTGTCTCAGTAAATGCCCAAACCCTACAGAACTGGTGCCTTCAGAGAGCCACTATGATTACATATTTGGCGTCCCTGAACCGGCTTAATCTACAATTATATACAAACAACAATCATTAAAATTTCTGCTATTAGAAATGCTATCAGAAATTAAACCAAATGAATCAGAAGTGTATTGAAATAAAACAACATAAACAAAAAATGGATATTTACACAAAATTACTGAGAAATACAAAAAAACATCATATTATGAATAAGAATTATTGTATAATTTTATATAAACTTACATACATATGTTTGTTCAGGTATATGCCATTTATTGTTAATAAATTAAACTTAACCTTGCAAATGTAAAAATACATAAAAATGTAGAAAATGTTTGAGGAAGGTGGAATACTGTGTATATGTGTATATATTGGTGTTTTCAGCTTCCACTACCACCTGTATGAGTATATATTTATATTCATAGAAAAAAATAATACATTTTAGAAACAGTATTATACTTTGGTTATTTTAATTTCCAGATGGCACAATTTCCCTTTGGTTACATTATTCCATATTAAATGGATTCAAAGAAGTAGTACAACAGACCATTTCACTAACATCTAATGCACCACAGGTGAAACTTAGTGATCTTCTATGAGCACTGAAATGCTAAACTCGGCAAGCCAAATCATGCTTTGGTAAAAAACACCTTGCTTACCATAGTTTAGTGAGTTTTAATGTACATTCTGGATTGTAGATGTGATACCAGGTGAAGCTGTTTCAAAACTTTCAACTTTATAATCCAGGCAAAAGTGTCACAGATAGAGCTGATGAGATATCAGTTGTAGGTAGGATGACTGATCGGAATTACAGGTATGCTGCTGTAGAGAAATACACCTGTTAATGCTTTGGGAGACAATGCATAAGCCAGTTAAAGAAGTAAAGAAGACCTATTTTTGTTTTTGTCAATAGATTCTTTGGCTGACAGCCAAACATGTATTGTTGCAACAATGTTAATTTATAATTTTTCTTTGATATTTTGATATTGTATTGTGTTTACTGGACAAAACTCAATTCACCTGTTAATACTGTAAAATCTTTTGTGTACAATTTAACAGTGACAAATTACTGATTGCAGAATTCATGTGACAGGAAAAATTGATAAATTGTCAATTATGTGTTGGAAGGCTGATTTAATGTACTGTAAGCTGAAATCAAAGGAATAACATGTAAAGTACAGTATATGCACATACATGTATCAATGTCAAGACCAAACTTGAACAAATATTCTAAATATTTTATTTAAAACTCTGAACTGCACCTAATTATATCTATGTGACACAAAAGCCAGATCCTGCTTGGATAAACTGCTATCACCATTAACAAGCAGGTTGTTCCTGAGAAAATTTCAGTCAGTACAAAGCTTCAGCACAACCTCCCACTTTTGCCCAAACAACTATATCACTACAGATGGACACTAAGACAGCAGAAAAACATTGGACACCGATGACAGCCGACAAATCCGATCAGTTGTCTCCTTTGTCTTCCTGGGCAGTATAGTGGTTTTGTGATTTTACTGAGACAATTATTAATTGTAGCAGTAATAACACGGTAGTTTGTTAGAAAATCAATTGTCAGAACAACTAACAACGCAAACACACGGATTCAATACACTAAATACATTTATTAAACATAAATTGTGCACCAAACCTATATCAGTCTGCCTGGATACAGGCGGCAGACCTTACTGTGAGGGTTATCAATATACAAGGTGCATAATCCCGAAGAGATGCAAACACAAAGAGATACATAACAGAGAATATATTTCAATATATCATTCGGCTATACCAAATCGCTAATCAGTATTATTACCCACTGTTACACTAGACTCAGAAGTAAATACATCATTCATGAATTAAATTGATAACAACTTGTGTTGAAGTAACAATTAAATTCTCGAGATGCAATGTAGAACATGGGGTTTACTTATCCACTGTAGGGATTCGGATTACCCGGCATGAACACCAAACCAGCTGACAGGCTCTGTTTCAGCCTCTGTTCCAGCAGTTGTCCAATAGGCATTGTCCCGGCGTCCTCTGGCTACTGGCCAACCAGTCGAGGTGCAGCTCGGTGTAAGACGGGCGGAGGAATCTAACTGCTGCGCAGGGCAGTAGTTGCTCCCAGGGGTCTACCAGCAGTCCGGCTGGCTAGTAGAAAGTCTCTATGCACAGAGTGTGACCACGGGTCCCCGCAAATCACTCTTTTGCACAGGAAGAAATTGGTTAGTTCCCAGTCCAGCACTGCTTCTGAATAAGCTATTCAGGTTGTCGACAAGGGTCCAACTGTAGGCTGCCATTGATCAAGCGGAGCATTCACGTTGATCGTTGCAGAATTCTTGAGTATGTACGGGATCCTCGGCCTTGCGCTTAGAACAAAGTCCAAGTCCCAGTGCAGACAACACCAGTTGTCACGTGATTGTCTCTGAGGGTGCGTGAAAATGGCCAAGAAGAGCTCTGACCTGAGCTTGCGCTACCTTTTTGACCAAGAGACAGATGTGTGCTGATTGGTTGAGAGTTTGGCGGGCATTGGAGACCCACGTGTTGTTACCACGCCCTGCCAGTCCCTAATTGATTGATCAAGGTGAGAAATTATTCATTTACTCCTGACACTTAGGAATGCAGTCCAGATTTCCTTCTGGCACTCCCTAGACAGATAGGCACCAATGGATGACCATTGATCATGATAACCAGGCTTAGCTAAGTGCATTCCCATTTGGGAGCTGCTCCTTATAAAAAGAAAACACCTTAAATCAGCCTGCATGAATAGATTATCTGTGGCTGCACCACAGAGATGAAGAGAGAGATGGGGCCTCATTTAAGAAAGCACAGCAACGCTTAATTCTGTCTTATTAACAATCATTGCCGCTACAGCAGGATTTAAAAATCCATAAACAAGCTAGTTATTAGATAAGTAATATTTCAGTATTAACATTGCAGACCCTGAGAACTGACCTATTGTCCTAAACACCTAAACAAAGTTTTTAATAACATTTAAATTGTGGTAGTAAAAATGTAATTCTATAGCTTTGAGTATTTAAATTTTGAATAGGTATATGAAACTGATTAACCTTCAAGACAAATTATAGCATGTTACATTAAAATCAGTATTGTAACACTTTTATATTTGCATCTTTGTCTTAACATGCTATGTCTATGTCTTTGTAGAACTCAAGTGAAGGTCAGCCACTTTGTATCTAGGCAGATGGTTTAATGTGTACTGTTACTTTTGTTGGTTTAAGATGAACTTGTTAGTGTCAATAAAATCACACATCGCTTATTTTGAATCCATGTACAGTATAGAGACTGCATTTTATTGTTGATTGATTCCTTACAGCCAATAAAACACTCACACATTTACTGTAACAATATCTAATTGTGCCAGTAAATTCACACAACAGTACAACAATAATGAACACTCAGAGAAAAACATAAATAGAAAAGGACATGCACAGGGTATACAATATGATGTATTTATATTTTTAGAAAGCTTTTTATGATCCTCATTACAGTCAGCATTCAAGTAATGTATGTCATTGGATTGAGAGCTATTTAATGGACAGAAGGCAAAGGTAAGGGGTGAAAATAATGCTCGCACTGTGGTGATGTACAGTAATTAGTGGAATATAGAGCACATACAGATGCAGCCATTCAAAATGGGTGAGATATTTCGAGGCATACCCCGGTGGGCATGTCGCGGTATTACGCAGTGCCACGTGGTTAATCGCGCGTCATTTGACGCTCTGCCGGAAACTATCCGGCGTCACCTTGTAAAACCGCCAGGGGGAGCTTAAACTCTCATGTACAGCATTTGAGCCTTTAATTTTGAACTGTGTATTACAGCATGTTAATCATCAGTCATTCAAATGTTGGTATATTTTATGAAAGCAAGATTGCTCAGTTGGACAAGAGTACACAACCTACCTTTATCAGAAATATTTATGCATCAAAGCCTTTACTGAAGATATTACTAATAGTATTTATAATGGATGCCTTTGGACAATCTGTATACTCAAAGTAGAATTTCTTTAGCACATTTGTACAAGCACTTGGAATCTGTCCAAGCCATACTTTGTCAGGCATTTTGTTTTACTTCAATGGGCATAAAAACTTCCTTGCTTTTAACAGGGCGTTTCATAATTTATTATTATTATTATTTTATAGCGTTTGTATTGCATTATTAAATCCGGTGGCGCTGTGTGTTAGTTTCCTGACTCCCATGTCACATGGTCTGTGATTGAATCCCATGGAACTATGACTTTATTTTTTAACAAACATTTCTTTGAAAAAATGAAACGTTTCCCTTGGTCAGAGATTAAATAAAACCTCACTCGCACCAAACAAATTTATATTTCTAAATATCACAACATGATCGAATTTAAGTCTTTTTAATAACAATGAATAGTCACCTATGCGTTACAAAATATACATTTATATTGATTTGAATCGCGTTTTGATTTAGATCATAAACGCGTGTTTAAATATATGTGTTTAAAGGCGATATACTGTATAAAAGCGCTGATTCTTATGGAGTGTGTTCCGCCGGGGATTAAAAAAAAATATTTTAAATAAGCTGATAAAGCTTAGACTAACTGTATTCTAGCCTGTATTACAACAGAACATTGGACAATGCAACATAAATTGCAGAAATGCACTTGGAATCTGTCCAAGCCCTCCTACAAAAATTATTTAAATTGCGACACTGATCATGTCTCTCCCCCTCAATTCAATTCAATTCAAGGTGTTTTATTTGCATGACAGATGGGTACAAGCAGTGTTGGGTATGTACATTGTGACGCTTACGGCCGAAAGGCACTGTGGAAGAGCCGGCGTATCAGAGCAGGTGACGTCACCGCCCTTCCCTGTGATAGCAGGACTACAGCTACTAGGCTGTAGAGAGATCTCTCTTTAGCTCACGGGGCTAGGTCACTGCAGAGAGATGCGGGAGTCCCGGGTTCGAGCCCCCAACGGTGGGGGGCCGACCTAATGCGGCAAGGGCGCCCGCCAGAGCCCCCGTTGCGTTACAATATTTTGATATTTACACCCGGCGCGGCACCGAGGGAGCGTCTGCATTTATAACTTAGTTTTTAAAATTAGTCAGGCAATATGAAGCATCTCCTTTTACTTTTAAGTCCCTTAAATACATTGAGCACAGCTTTCTCACCACTTAAGATTGCTTTTGATACCATCCTTACACGAAGCAGAAGGGAAATCTTAGTGCCTGAGCATAAAAAGAATAGGAGCATACTGCAACACGTGTGAAGTCCGTAAACAACATTAATTTTGGAACTTAAACATACAGTATATGGCTGGTCTCGGTACTTTAAGGAAAACATACACACCAGTATTCCATTTCTCCCTAAACATTTTAAGCATCGAAGTCTTTAACTAACGTGATACCGGAGTCAACAAATATACTTTTAGAATTTAATTTAAAGGGAATATAATATGGAATCACGTATCTCAAGAAATTAATAACGATATAATTAGATTAATGTTGCAAAAGAACTGCAACATTAATAAGATATAATTATATTTGTGTAATTCGTATAATTATATAATGCCAGCGAACTCTTGTTTTTATGTCCACTATAACTACGCTGGGCAAACGCCCAGTTCATCTGGCATTTTCTTTTACGCTGCGGGCATTCTCCTGGTCTGTGTCTTCTAGGATAGGATGTCTCCCCATACCAGAGATTATGGTAGGGCTTCAGAATGGTGATTGGCTGACACCATCTGACACCCATCTGATTGGAGAAAAAAGACGTGCTGGTTTGCTATACATACAGTACTGTACCAGGAAGAGGAATTCTTTCTGTTCGAAACGTGTATTTTAAAAGTTTAAGAAGTAAAAACCTTACAGCGTACACAGATTTCGTTATCTTTGTCTTATGCATAATAATGTTCACCTCTCTGTCTAGCAAATTAATAATAAACTTTATTTTATATAGCGTTTTAAACGAATAAGTAATTAGATTGCTCATAAACCTAATCACTTGCTTTTTCTTTTTATTTAGGCTCAGATTTCAACTATAGATCGTATTATTAATAACCATAATAACAACCAACCAACAAAAACAACCATATAAACATAATACCAACCAAAAACATAGATAACGACCACAATACAAAATCAAATATATCAAACCATTATACTCTCGCAAATTCCTCCAATTATCATAATCCCTCCCCTTATGCAAAACCAAACCCTCCTCCCATCCCAGTTTATCCTCTTTATCATCCTCAAAATCTACCTCGATTTTCAACTTAAAGCATTACTGCTTACTGGGTTTTTGAGGGGGGGGGAGGTGTCTTTCGCTGGAAATCTCGCCTGCTTCCTTTACTCAACCCCCTGTCTGCCGGAGTGCTGGCTGTGACGAATTAAAGCGGTTTCACAGGTATAATAATACGATCTATAGTTGCAATCTGAGACTAAATATAAAGGAAAAGCATTTTCAGAGAGCAATCACGCTGTGTTTATGTAGAAAAAGCGATTAGGTTTATGAGCAATCTAATTACCTATTCGCTTAAAACACTATATAAAATAAAGTTTATTTAGAGATGAATGATCAGTGTTGCAGTTTAAATAATTTTCTCAGGAGGGCTTGGACAGATTCCAAGTGCATTTTTGCAATTTACGTTGCAATTTAGAGCTTTCTGGCAAGAGGAGACACCCAAAATATAATGTAACATAACAACATAAAAACAATGACAACAATAGTGGCTGGGCAAACTATTTTTTTTATCGAAATACAAAATGAGATACTGTATAATGATGTGCATGAACAAAGGTATACTGCAATTTTCCTTAGATACACGATTAATGCTTCGTAGGAGGAGGTGCTCTTTTCCTCTAGTCTAACAGTCTGTCCACAAACAAAACATTCCTGTTAGACAAGAGGAATTGAAAAAAAAACAATTTTGTCAATGAAAACCGGTGTGTGTGTCTCTCTCTGCTGGATGTCCCTCTCACTTTTATTAAAAACACGTTTGCGATTGTCTGGTATTTAATTTGGTCCCTTTTAACTGTTTTTCGATCTACTGTATTGCTTTGAGATGCCACTTTTAAAGGCAATATGTAAAATAAAGTTTTTTATTATTGTTATAGAGAAACATGATCAGATTTTCCCTGGTTCAGAAAAAAAGATCTAAAGTGCTACACATTTTCTTAATTCAATGTATTTAAAGCAGTGAACTACTGTAGGTGTCACATAACATTCAGAAATACAATCACGTATTTGACAAATAAAAACGAATACAATCTAATCCTTCCACGTTTGATCCCAAAATCCCAAGAAATATAAATCTTGACGGGTAGAAAGCTATGCCGAAAGTTTATTAAGATACTTAGAAGACAAAGATACTGTATCAATTTATGTTGCATTAGCCTGATTATGATTAAAAAACACATATAATTAAACACGCATTTGCGATTTAAATCAGAACACGATTTAAATCAATATAAATTTATATCAGTATAAATGTTTTGTTTTTTCTTTAAAGTACCAAGACCAGCTATATACTGTATGTTTATGTTCCAAAATTAATATCCTTTATGGCCTTCACACGCGTTACAGTACGCTCCTATTCTTTTTATGCTCATCTACTAAGATTTCCCTTCAGTGGTAAAATGCAATATCTACAACGGGCACAGTAAAGACGTTTACAGTAAGTCTTTCTACGACAAACCAACAGACCACGAGTGCCCCTGTCGGTCAACCAATTACATCCCGCGGTACCCAACGTCATCTTGCGTCATGATACGCGACACCGCAGCCAATTACCTGTGGTACGTGTCTGTACCGCGCACTTTGAATGGCTGCATCTGTATCTCTATTTGGCTGCTCTTCCTAACTTATATCACTTATGTAAATTCTGGCATAGTTTATAAAGTTAGAAAGATTGCAGATTATATTGAAGTAAGACAAGATGTAAAAAGGGTTAACTTAAGTCAGTTCTGCCTGAAAATTAGACTTCTAAGCAACAGGGGTTTATGGCAGGAAAGGGGGTTAACTGATAAGGATTCCAGATGCGAGCTAGGAACCCCCTGGGGGCGTAATCTTAAACTGACCATTTGGCCAGGGTCTTTTAACTGGCCAAATACCATGACCCCCTCCCCTTACCATAACACCAAATGACGTCTGAAGCAGCAAGCAAGGACTATTTAACCTAAAAGTTTGTACCGGCACATGGAACAATACTTCGGTTTTGTTGTTTCTTGCAGGAAACAAGACTTCGGCTTTATTGTTCCTTGCATGCAATAAACTCATCTGTTTTACTTCATCTCGGGATCCAGAACCTTATTTCTTCTGTTACAACAATATCATAATAGGAGTAGTAGCAAACATTTTAGAGACAATAAAGAAAATTAGCAACAGATTTAGATACAATTCAAGACTGGGCAAACTTAAGTATAATTCTGTTAAACATTGACTTAACTTTAAAGTACTGAGAATTTAATCAGATTTGACTGCATTAAGTGCTTTGAGAAGCCACCTTTAAAAGCACTATATAAAATAAAGTTTATTTTTATGAATAGCTTTTCAATTCATTTTGTACATTCTACTGATATTCACTCTTTTGCAAAGTCCAGAATGGAAGTATGAGCTGACAAGGTCCAGAAGTGCTTAATGCAAGATTAATGATAGAGTCATGAAAATGCCCAAACATCTAGTGTAAAATTCCAATATTTACTTGATTAAAAATAATATATTAATTAAATATACAGGAACATTTTTTTATTAATTTGCCAAAAAAATTAGCTAACAGGTTATTAACTGCCAATAATTAAAATCTAAAAAACATAGGATATCATCAAGCAATTATTAAAATACATAGAGCTAGAACACTTCTTACTTTTTCAGTAAACCTAAAACTCAATTAAATGCTTATAACTGTGCACTGCTGCCCTGTGTTCCTTTTTCAGAGTGTATTACATTAAAATGTCTTTAACTCTATTATAGACTTGGGTAGACAGTATTCTTTATATTGCAGTGAGCCTGTAGTCTGAAGTATCTGTAAGCTGCTGCCCTGATTTTTTCATTACTTAAGCTGTAAATGATGGGGTTGAGCAAAGGGGTGAGGAAATAGTACACTGCACCAATGAAGATGCGTCCTTCTGGGGGGATACTTTCCACTCTCAACCCAATATAGACCACAGCAGCAGATACATAGTACAGGAAGACCACTGTCATGTGTGAAGAGCACATTGAGAAGGCCTTTTGACGGCTCTCCACAGTTTTCATTTTTATCACTGACCACACAATTCTGCAGTATGTCCATAGGACATAGAGAAAGGGGATATAGATTACAATCATGGCGACTATCAAGGTATAATTGACTTGACCTGTAACATCACCACAGGCCAATGACATCACAGTGGGGTAGTCACAGACAATGTGCAAGACATAATTTGATCCACAGAATGGCAAAGTGCTTGCCAATACTACTGACAAAAGAGGTGCAAGGAAGCCCAGCACCCAGACTATGGCTGCCATTGTAATACAGACATTGGTGCTCATGATGGTGTTGTAATGCAGTGGTTTCACTACAGCAACATATCTGTCATAAGCCATGGCTGCAACAAGGAACTCTTCAACAGCAGCAAATGAGATAAAAAAATACATCTGTGCAAAACAGCCTGGGAAGGAAATACTGCTGCCATGTCCCAGCAGAACCTCTAATAACTTTGGTATAATGGTTGTCGTCAGACAAATATCTGAGAGGGACAAGTTCCACAGCAGGATGAACATGGGAGAATGGAGTCGGTGGTCCAGGCTTACCAACAGAACGATAAGGAGATTGTCCAGGAAGGTGGCCAGGAAGAGGATGAGGAAGACAATGAAGAGTGCATTGTAGTGCTCCTGCAGGCTTGGCACTCCCACAATGATGAACTCAGAGTGCAGGGTGACATTGGAGCTGTTCATGACTCAGAATTCCAGAGACTCTGACAGGAGACAGGGGTGCCTGGGAGTTAATGCATATTTGCATTACTATTGGTTTGATTTCATAGAAGGATATGAAAAAATAAAATATTTATAGAAAATAAACAATTTACAGAAAAGATTTTGTTTTTAGTATTGCCATGCTGAACATTTTATTTTTATGAATCATCATTGTGTAAAGTACAGTAGTATTATACTGTATAATAAATCTTACCATCCATTTTCTTCCAGTGTCACAGGGAAGCCAGAGCCTAACCCTGCAAGCAAACGGCAGAAGGTAGGGCACACATCCACCCACCACTTGGCACACCACAGAAAAAAATCACACGCATATACTCACACCAGGGACAATTTTCTCAAAAGGTGCTAATCTACCAGTATTTCTTTTGTCAATAAGACCAGTATCTTGTTCACATAGGAAAAACATACAAACTCCAAGCAGATAGTTACCAATGTCTTGTTAAAGTAATTTAAAAGTAAAAATAATTTATTAGCAACAGATATCTGAACAAACATAAGTTATATAAGTACATATACAATTATAAAATAATATTCATAATATCCATTTGGCATTTTTTTGTTTATATTGTTTTATTTCAATACACTTCTGGTTCAATTGGTTTTATTTCTGATAGCATTTCTTACGTCAGCAATTTTAATTATTGGTGTTTGTATATAATGTTTATATATCATACATCATATTTATTTGCTGTTTAATGGAAAATAAAATTTCAATTAAACAAAATAATACATGACTAAGAAATGCTTTAGTTTTTAATTAAGCTTGCCTGCCACCTTAACAAATTGTCCCTTTGGACTTTTCTGTAAAAATAAAATAGAATAAACAATATGTATACTATACTGACATGTTTTATTAATTATATATACAGTATATCACAGTAGATTAATTATTAAACTAATATTAACAATAATAGTAGCCCTAGCTACTAAATAAAAGGAATATATAAAGTCTACCGTTTGTGCATTGGCCAGGAATGAAACTCCAGCCTGAACCGCCAATGCATCTCTTTTGGAAGTATTCAACCTTTTTTGATTAAAGATATCACTGAAGAAAAACTACTAATTCAGCATACTGTACAGATCCAGCCATTCAGAAAGCACTGGGGATAATGCAGTATTTTGTGGGTCAGGTATTATGGTTTACTCAGTTGTGGGACTGTACTACTTTGTAAAACCGCCAGTTGGAACAGTGAAAGTTTATTGTGGCATGTGAAGACTTTTAATAATTTTAAAGTGTGTTACAGCACATCAAACATTTAACTGATTAAAAAGTAAGTATTTCAGAAAAGCAAAATTGCTCAGTTGAACAAAAGTACACAACAGTATACCCTCTTCATAAATATTTTAAGCTTCAATGTCTTTAGCTTGGTAACATACAGTGGGTTATTGTCTCAACATGCTTGTTCTAACATTATAAAGTTTATATACAATACTTCATAAAAAGTTATCATGTTTTTTTTTTCCTGTTCTAAGAATACATAGTAAGGACACCACTTGCTGTTATTGTAAAAAAAGTTGTACGGGTTTAATACCATTTGATATTTATATTAATATGAAATCGTGTAACTAAGCAGCTAAGATATCACAAGTGCACATTTTGGAAACATTTTGACATTTGTTTTTTTATGTTTTATTGTCCTTATAGTGGTAATGGACGATGGACTGTAGCACACTGCACCCTGGCGGTTCAAAGCCCGATCAGAGAATTACTTCCGGTTTGTTTCTTACATAGCTGAATACATAAAAATAGTCTACTATTATAGCTTGTTGTTGGTTCCTGCGTGAGTGTGTGTATCTGGATGAATTATTATAAGTGATGGTTTCGTGATTACTTATAATAATCCTATATTCTATAATCCTATAATAATAAGGATTCCTTTGCTGAATTCTTTAAGTTAAACAAAGAAGAAGGTTTATTTTTACAATTGCCACTAACAGGAGAACAGCTCATCAATATGTTGAAACTACAGATGCAGCCATTTAAAATGTGCGGGCGATACCGCATTATTTTCCTGTACGCTGTACGCAGTCTACCGCAAGCTACCGGTAAATACTGCGAGTTACCGTAAATTCTCCTATAATACGACAAGCAAAATAATAGTATCCGGAATTTCCTCAAGGTGGAGCTAATAAAGCTCAACCTCTCATGTTTGAGCTGTGGCCATCAAAGTCTTTAACGAAGATATTACTAATAGTATTAATAATGAATGACCTTGGACAAGCTGTAAGTGTAAACTCAAAGAATTGCCCTGGTCAACATTCTTTTTTTCATTGACCGTCTTTGTAAAAGTAACACCACAGCATTTCGCAATCACGCATTTGTTTCCAATAATGCAAAGTACAGTAATTTTTGAGAATCGATTCACCATGCCTTTCACATGCTCATAAAAGAGATTGATTTAGGAACATAAACATATTACCGTATGCAAACTGTACTGTATACAGTATGTATATGTATATTTAATGTCTTAACTGTGCCCGTTTAAGTATTGAATATTCATATCTAATTTTACCACTGAAGGGAAATCTTAGTAGCTGAGCATAAAACGAATAGGAGCATACTGCAACGCGTGTGAAGGCCATAAACGATATTAATTTTGGAACATAAACATACAGTATATGGCTGGTCTCGGTACTTTAAAGAAAACATACACGAAACATGGTTTCATTATGACCAGAATCGGTCTTGAGATATTTTTAACTTGATTTATAGTATTTGAGAGGTATGTCTTAACACCGATAGTACAGAGCATAAATACTGCTCACGTATATGTTTCTGGGTTTATATTATGCATTTCATACGGTCAAATTACTTTTGAGCAACTAATAAGAAGCGCAAAACGGTATGCGTTTTAGTTTCATTTTGTGCTGGGACTCTGCTTTTAACAAAGTCGCCGTGGATAAATTAGAGATATCAAGTACATACAAGTCATTTTTTAAATGTTGTAGTTCGTCTTGTAAAAATGTTACGAGTACATCATCTATCAACAATTACACAGGTTCAGTTTCCATATTGTGGATTTTGGTTACGTAATATTATTTTCTAGATTTCACGTTGTGAATATATTATTTGGGCAAACAGAGCCGCAAAGAAGTACATTATGGGTTGTTGTTTTTATTTATCTAGAACAAGAGATGCTTAAACCTTTGTCTGATTCTTGTGAAACTATCCACACGACAGATACAGTACCTAGGAGTTGACTTCACTGATGTCACTGATGGGATGTTTCTAAAAAACCATCCTCTGTAAAACGTCTTCTCTAGTTGTCCTGCATATGTATTCGCTAATGAAGCTGTGTGTTCTGAGCCTGGATCTCTACATTTCTGTGTGAACCAGCTTAGAGGGCTAAAGACAGCTTGTGTTTAAATTGAGTGTAAGGTAATTTATGCTTCTTAAGTCATGGTCAGCATTTATTATTGTACTGTGCTGTAAACGTGTTCTGTGCCTAGTCACATTATTTTATAGCGTTTTTATAGTGTTATCAAATCTGGTGGCGCTGTGTGTTAGTTTCCTGACTCCCATGTCACATGGTCTGTGATTGAATCCCATGGAACTATGACTTTATTTTTTAACAAACATTTCTTTGAAAAAATGAAACGTTTCCCTTGGTCAGAGATTAAATAAAACCTGACTCGCACCAAACAAATTTATATTTCTAAATATCACAACATGTTTTTAATAACAATGAATAGTCACCTATGCGTTACAAAATAAACGCTCATAAAAGAGATTGATTTAGGAACATAAACATATTACCGTATGCAAACTGTACTGTATACAGTATGTATATGTATATTTAATGTCTTAACTGTGCCCGTTTAAGTATTGAATATTCATATCTAATTTTACCACTGAAGGGAAATCTTAGTAGCTGAGCATAAAACGAATAGGAGCTGATAGAGCTTAGACTAATTGATTTGAATCGCGTTTTGATTGAAATCATAAACGCGTGTTTAAATATATGTGTTTAAAGGCGATATACTGTATAAAAGCGCTGATTCTTATGGAGTGTGTTCCACCGGGGATTCCATTTTTTTTTTTAATCGCGTATCTAAAGAAAATTGCAGTATAACTTTGTTCATGCACAAACAGTGGCATGTTACATTATAATTTGGGTGTCTCCTCTTGCCAGAAAACTCTAAATTGCATTTTGAGTGTGGTTTTTGACTTTGTCTAAATTGCAACCCATAAATAAAGCTGATAGAGCTTAGACTAACTGTATTCGAAACTATTAATTCATTTAGGGCTAAAATACGTTCATTGTCTTCCAATTGAGTCGAGTTGATATTGGAAGCTTGCCACTCCCGGACTGTTAAACCAACGCATTAGCATGTTAAAGCGATTCCATTGAGGAGCCCAGCAACCAGTTAACACTGTACTTCCTACTTTGAAAATACCTGTGAAACCGGTTTAATTCGTCACAGCCAGCACTCCGGCAGAGAGGGGGTTGTACTCGTAAAGTAGAAGCAGGCGAGATTTCCAGCGAAAGACACCTCCCCTCAAAAACCCAGTAAGCAGTAATGCTTTATGTTGATCCCATTCTTTTCTCTTCCTGTTGTGTGAAACTCATCAGCAGGTCTTTTTTTCCCCAATCAGAGGCTCTGAAAATAGCGTACCGCCCACTGCGCTCCGTCAGAGAGGGGCGCGGCACCGAGAGAGTGAGGAGGCGCGGAGCGCAGCAGTACAGAACGAACGTTCTGCTGCCTGGAGCGCTTATGGCAGCGATCGAGTCTGCATTTATAACTTAGTTTTTAAAATTAATCAAGCAATATGAAGCATCTCTTTTTACTTTTAAGTCACTTCATTATCATTAAGCACAGCTTTCTCACCACTTAGACTACTTTTTGATACCATCCTTAGTCAAACCAGAAACGTGTTGTTCTGTCTAATGACATTACAAGTGGAAAGATTACAGATTTTAATCGTCTTTAATTTTGTTACGTTATACATTTTAGAAACGTTTCATCCATACAAACACCACAAAACTATTTTTGATTGTATTTCTGAATAGTATGTTACACTTAGTTCACTGTTTTAAATACATCTAATTAAGAAAGTTAGGTGTTAGCATAAACTATTAGCAATCAATAATATTAAATTTAGCACTGTAATAAGTTGTTGCACTTTCCCCCGCATCTTGTAAAAATATATTTTCATTGTTCAAATATACATTAAGTCTGACTATTATATAATAAGTTAAATACAAAACTAAGAAAAAATAGGGTTAAATATAATTCAAAATATTTTGCTAACAATGTTAACTGTTTATGAATAGTAGGAGGGCACAGTTGTTAGTATGTTTTTTGTTTTGTTTCTTTTTCATAAATACAACAGTAGTACCTGATGTCTCAGTGGCTTTCAAAATTAAATTATACATGCAAACCTGTGAACTAGAAAGATAACTAAGATATCCATCCATTTATAATGGTGGCGAAGTGGTTAGCATTGCTATCTTGCAGCACTGGGATCCTAGGTTCAATTCCTGCCATCCTGTGTGTGTTTACATGTTCTCTCTGGGTTACATGGTTTTTCTCCATATGTGTGATATGACTCCCTCGCACCCCAGAACATACTGGTAAGTTAATTGGTTTATGGGAAAACTGGCCCTGGTGTGTGTGTGTTTGTGTCTGTCTTTCCTGTGATGGACTGGCGCTATGTCCAGGGTGTATTCTGCCTTGTGTCCGTTGCTTACTGGGATAGGCTCCAAATCCTCTGTACTGGATAAAGAGATTAGAAATGGATGGAAGTAAAGGCACTGTGTGGATGGAACTATACACAGTGTTAGAAACCCACTATGAAATGGCAGCATCTCACTGAGAATAAAATATTTTAACAGCCTTTCCACCTCTCTTGCACATCAGTATCCATACCTAGTTATTTAAACAAATTGCCTCTAATTATAAACATCTTAATATGCTGGCTCTGTGGATCCGCATCAGCTATGTTTGCCCATTCCTTCAATTCATGTGCATCCAACACACAGTTCAATGCCAGCAACTACACATAATCTAAAATACAATCCTTATTTCAGTATCTATGTAAACATATAGTCTGTTAACTTCATCATCTTCATCAAAAGTATGCTTAACCCCATTAGGAAGTGTTCTTGTTATAAGTGTATTCCTCAGCTTTCCCCAAATTATCTTCTTCTTACCAACATCTCTAGTCTTTTATCCTGCAATAACTCAGCCAACACTTAAATCTCCAAAAGCTGCTTGTGTTAATTTCTTTAAATCACAAATATCATTTGTAAATACTGGCCATGTAATACTCTGCATTGTGGAATAATAGTTTATTTTAAAGGGAACAAGAGAAACTAAGAACTAGAGAAATCAAGAAAGGCTTTTTTTTCTAGAATTAATAAATGCACATCCTGTTCACTGGGGAAATTAAATCCACTCTGAGCAATCTTCAATATGTTCAGAATATGACAGCAAGAATCCTATCAGGGATGCATTACACCTGTTTTCAAGTCCTTGCACTGGTTACCTATCAGGTTTCGAGTCAACTTCAAAATCCTTATCCTCCTTATATACTGTCCTACAACTGTTATTATTGATCACCGAATTATTGTACTTGACATGACTTCATCCAACCTTTCCTGAACGTCTATGACAGGCAGAGAGAGTGCTGTTTCTGGTGCGATCTTTTGCAGCTGACATTTCACTGTTTTAAACGAACAAGAAATTAGATTGCTCATAATTCAGTTATTCTATATAAACACAGCGTAATTGCCCTCCGAAAATCCTCTTTTTCTTGTTCGTTTTAGAGACCTTGATCGAAACTGATTTTAGATGTCAGAAAGGATTTATTTTCTCTGTATTTCCTACATTGCTTTGTCGAGATTTTAACTTTATATCTAGGCTCAAATTTCAACTATACATCGTACAGTAATTAATAGCAGTAAATACTGATGTTTTGTGCCCTCTTACCACAAAAATATATGTTTTGTAGTTGGGATTAACTTTATTTCATACGCGTAGCTACTACGATTCGGACACCGAACAGTTAAAGATGGCGGCAAATCAGACACCCAGAGGGGGGGGGGGGAGGGGCGTCTTCTCGCCTCCTTAACTAAAATGCCAAATAGGAGTGGCTTAAGCCACATACACAGTCATGTAACTGACAGTTTGAGGTAGCCTATCGTGTAAATTTCGCTTTGTTGCTGATAGATTAAGCTTTCAAAACTCTGCCCCAAAGTCATGTGACTGATTTTTCGCCCTGTTTCGTTGGTTAAACGCAATGATCACAAGCACCACCATGGTAACTGGGATGTGTAGTTTTTAATTCCGTTTGAATTATAACTGTACGTACTGTCTTCATATTTGGCCAGGGCTTTAAAGAGAAGGCGCGCCAAAAAATTTTGGTGCCGTCATCTCCGCTTTAAAGGTACCCCCGTGCTGGAAGAATTTGACCTTGGAACGTTTGCCCAGCGTAGTTATAGTGGACATAAAAACAAGAGTTCGCTGGCATTATATCCTAGAAGACACAGACCGGCGCCAGACCGGTAAAATGCCTGATAAACTAGGGATTGGACAGTTTCCAAGTGCTTGTAGAATCGATGGAAATGTTCAAATAAATGTGCAAAAGAAATAAACAAAATAATCATTTATTTCTTTATCATATTGGCTAGCTAATGTCCTTTGCTAGTTAGTGGCTGTGTTTCTGCGTTGGGTAGCAACAGATGACTGTTCTCAGGCGGAAGATGTAAACAGCTTAATTTTCGTGTTAAATAATTTTTAATAATTAAAATTAATTCTATACAGCAATCACATATTTGGGTACCGTTTCATAAAACTTTCATGCTTAAAATGTTTAGGGAGAAATGGAAGACTGGTGTGTATTTTTTCTTTAAACTATCAAGACCAGCCATACACAGTACAGTTTATGTACATACAGTAATGTGTATGTTCCTAAATTAACATCGTTTATGACCTTCAGATGCGTTATGCCCCTCTTCTTTTTATGCTCAGCCACTAAAATTTCCCTTTAGTGGTAAAATTCCATATAAATATTCAAAACTAAGCGGATTAAATTGTGCACAGTAAAGACATTAAATGATTAAATCTTTTCATTACCAACCAATGCACCACGAGTGCCCCTGTCAGTCATTTTGGCCAGCCAATCACTTACCGCGGTGCCCTCCGGTGCCCTGCGGGTAGGTTACTGTACCGCAGGTTTTTACCGCTCATTTTGAATGGCTGCATCTGTATACGATAACAGCGAAGACGTGTTACACCTTTAAGTGAGCCAGTGACTGTTGTTTACTATGTGGTGATTATGTTGTTTGGCTCTGTGGGAATTTTTCTGTAAACTGAAGAGTTATAGTTGTATATCACCTCTTTTTATATTTTGTAAAAACATTCCAATTTAAATTCAATATGGAATATTTTATTAATAATGAATAACAATGGAATGGACGAGCTGTAAACTGAAGAGTTACAGAGAAGACACGTTGACTCGTGTCTTTTCAGCTTGGAATTTAACCTTTAGAGCGATCCTTTTGGCTATATTTTTTACATAAAGAAAAGAGTCAATGTGTTTCCTCTATAACTCTTCAGCTTACAGATCCTCCAAGGTCATTCATTATTAATATTCTTAATAATATCTTCCGTATACATTTTTTTTTTACAAATTTAAATCCCCCAGTCTATCTATTTTTTAACCACTTTATCCAGGACTAATAACAGCCTCACCCACACTATTTGGTTAAATTTTTAAAGATTTTGACAGACTTCAGAAGAGTTCGACATTGATGCTTAAAAATGTAACATAATGCATGGTGATAGAGCTATTGAGCACAGAACATCTTTCCATCTGTGAAAAGATTTGCATACTGTATGTAGTTTATTCTTATTTGTGTGAAAACAAGAAATACAGAGGGTGTTTCACAAATTACAGAGAGGTCTCAAAAATAGGCGTTTTAATAAAAAAGAAGCAATTTCAAAATAAAAGCAGTTCTTAATAAATCATTTAACTTTGAACAAGTGTGATATTTAGAAATGCCAAAAAATTCAATATAGTTTCCATAATATTTACTAATTTAGTTTTTTTTAAGACTTTTTTATTTGTTAAAGAAAAACGAATAACCTAAACAGAATTTGAACCCCTGCTTCCAGAATGCAAGTCACACACCATAGCCATTATGCCAGTGCTCCACTTGGGAGCTTAAGCTATAGCTGAAAAGGGCAGGCAAAATGTTTCCAAGTAATCAAGAGTGAATGAATCAAATTAATGCAGATGTTTACAAAAAAAGTGGACTGTGGTAATACTTTGAGCTATATAAATATATTTACAGTAGATCCTTAAATTAATATCATTATTAATTATAAATTCCATATTAATATTCCATATTAAGCACAGTAAAGAGATTTCACTCACAATTGTTTCACTCACAACTAATGCTGTAGATCATTTCCCAGTGCACACTGTATTATAATATGTGTATTTTAAATATATATTTGTTTTCAATTTTGGAAAATATTCCCCCAGCATAATTATTTTTCCTTATGAAATTTGTAAGTCTTCTAAATCTAAATTTAACCTAAAATCTGAAATTCCTACTGAGAAATACACAAAGAATGATCATAAACAGGATTTTCTAAATGTATGCACACCTGCTGAAATATTAAATTAACATGTTCTTTTTAAAGATAAAGAAAAAGAGAAAGCTTTATATAAAAAGCTCATATTTTAACTTTTAAATGCAGTTCAGTGTGTCACATACCTGAAGCCTCAGTTTGTTCACTGTGCTCATTCAGAAACACCTCCTGGACAAGAAAGTATTTTTCTTATCTCAGCTGCTTTTATGGGTAGCCCTTCACAGTGAACCCAGAGGCAGCTGACTGCAGAGCTGCAGCTGTAGCTTTTATTAATCCAGAGAGACAAAGTGATTGCTTGAGAAACTTGCCCAAAGGTGATACAAGGGAACATACGTCTTCCACATATGCCTACTTTTTGTATAAATACAGCAACAGATTAGTAAAATTCAAGATTTTATTAGTAAATAATCTTTTCTTTTTTTTAACCCACCTCCACTCCCCCAACTTTGGAGGACATTTCCAAACTTTTTTTTATTTTTAAATCTCTCATATTTGTTCTTAGTAGAATAAAAAAAATACATTCACACAAAAAATAATTTAAAAAACTTCCTACTTATATTCTTCACATCCATAACCTTTGATAAATCACCAAGAATACAAGTAATGGGAGTAAGTGGAATTGAGATATTTAGGTGCCTGAGAGCTTTCCCCACTGTGGAGGTCCACAATGACTGTATGTGCTGACAATACCATAATAAGTGCAATAGTGTGTTACATTTGGAACACATCCCTGTATTATGCCACTTCAATTTTTCTGGGGTATAATAGAGTCTCTTTAAAATTTTGTACTGAAGCAGTTTGTTATGTTTAGCTCTAAATGGATAACTAACATTATACCACACAGTATCCCAGTCTATGTCCTCTGACCCGACACAGAGATCAGCTGTCCACTGAGATGAAAACCTATCAAAAGAATTGTCTGACCTTGCATTAAGAAGATTGTAAAATGTTCGAGCCTTCATTTGTATATAAGTCTGCAATAGTTTATTGCTATAATTATCCAGTTCGTGTTTGAATTCACTTAACAAAAAGGATTTAGGTTGCGTAATTTAAAAATTATTTTGCTGGAAGAGATGTTTGATGAGATAATTCAGAAAACGACAACAATTTGTTATCTCTAATCATATGACCCAATTTACTAACACCTACTTGAATCCATACTTACCAATTAAATGGTCTTGACAGTATAGTCAGTCTTTGGGATCTAAATGTCACGTCTTCATCCCACCTCATTCTCAGATGGAAGCACATGTGCTAATTACACTCCAGCCCCGAGCACTTCTGCTAAATGACACCGCTCCTGCCAATCAGCCAACCAAGACACTCCATCAATCACCGCACCTTCTCCCTTGCACAATACTTAAACCCTCCAGAACCCTCTGTTCTTTGCCTGGTATTGGTCATTCTTTGGAGCTCCTACCTTGCCTCTGTTTTTTGGATTCCACTTTCTCCTTGTAACGATCCCTTGGAACTTTCCTTCGACCACGTCTACTGTCTTGTCCTTTTTGGCTTGTAAGCCTTCTTGTTGACCTTCAACTTTTGAATCATGGATCTTGCCTTTTGGCTACGCCTTCTGCCTTACTTTCTCCCGGATTGGAAACCTACTCGCCGACCTTTGGTAGCGAACCCCAGAACTCGACTCGGACCTCGCCTCTCACCTTGCTCTCATACCCTCTGGAATCTTCTCCCTCATCTCTAGACCCCCAAATGGTACCATCTTCCCATTTGCTCAGCGGGTCATCATGACACTAAATAATAGTTGATGTACAGATAGTGAAGCGTCATAAGATAATTTTTTATTGCAGCTTTTAAATATTTTTAAAGAAGAACCAATTGGTGTTTCAATGAAAGATTTAGGACATGCCATGCTATAATACAAACTTTCTAAGGAGATACCTAGCTCCAATGCTGTATCATTCTCTATTTGTACCAATCCTTTGGTTTAAACCACTCGTTTGCTTGAACTAAGCCAAATGCAAAGTAATAATTGTAAAAATTAGGTAGGTTTAACCCACCTTAATTGTTTGCTGCCCTAAGTCTTTCAAAAGAACAACAAGCTTTTTTCCCTTTCCAGACCAAAGATGTAATAATTTTATTCAGCACCTCAAACCATTTCTTGTCAATCTCTACGGGTAGCATTCTCAGTGTATAATTTACTTTAGGTAGAATTGACAATTTGACTATATTAATTCTACCCCACATGGAAATACAGAAGGTAAACATCTCCATCTATGTATGTCCAAATCATAAATAAACATGACATAATTTCTCAAAGATAAAAAAAGAACTCACTGCACTTGGTCACATATTCTTTTAGGAACTGTAGGAGAAAAAACAGTGTTGTTCACTTCCACAAGTTCAATAGAAATTTGTCTAAAGGTGTGACTGAGGCTACCTGGCTGACTAGCCTGGATAGAGAGATAGAACACATGTCAATCTCTAGTAGAAAAGAATGTGTTTTTGCAGCATGCATGTTAATGATAACACATTTAAAAAAGAACAGAGACATTTAAAACTATAGTTAATAAAAAGGCTGTGATGGACCCTCCAGTGCACATCCTGCCTTATACCTGTTGCATGCTGAGATGGACTGCAGCTCCCCTGCAACCCTGTGTGAGGTTAGAAGAAGGATGGACGTTAAAAAAAGTAATGTGTGAGTTTGTCCTTTTCCTCTTCTTAATGTGTATTTACAACTATATAGTCAGATAGCTGCAGTACATTTTCAATCTGTGTATCACACATAAATCTTCAAGTACTCTTTATCCGGCCATGAGAAAGGAAACAGAAAGTCAATTTAAAACTTAATAATTTTAGAAATGAGACGACACCACTCTCTCCAATTATGGAGTTAACAACCAGTTTCTGAAGATTCCAAGTTCAAGTTCAAGTTTATTGTCATTATACTCATATACAGGTACAGTATATGGTATAACGAAAAGCTTTTTAGCTAGCTCTCGGACATAAGTAGTACAAAGAAAAAAACAACAACAACAATAATACAATTGTATAACAAAAGAAAGACAGAGACAACAGGCAGTGTAAAAAGAACAACAACAGGCAGTGTGCAAAAACAACAAAAAGGTAACAGGTTATGTGCAAAAACATGCATCAACAGAATGAAATAAAGGGATAGAAATTATGTGGAGTGAGCTTTTGACATGTATAGTAGAGGTAGATTTTCAATGTGTGTTTGGGTTTTTGGTAAGAAAGAAGGCACTGTGAGGTTCAGATCATAGGTGAGAGGTGAGGTGAGAGTTAGAGAGGCTGGGAGTTTAATAGATTGATAGTGCGGGGGTATAAACTGTTTCTGAGTCTGGTAGTCCGGACCTGAATGCTCCGGTACCGTTTTCCAGATGGTAGCGGATCATACAGTCTGTAGCTGGGGTGTGTGGCGTCTTTGATGATACTTAGAGCTTTCCTCAAGCACCGTCTATCATAAATGTCCTGTATAGATGGGAGGGCAACCCCAGTGATTGACTGGGCAGTTTTCACCACCCGCTGTAGGGCTTTGCGGTCAGCAGTACTGCAGTTGCCATACCACACTGTGATGCAGCCTGTCAGTGTGCTTTCTGTAGTGCATCTGTTAAAGTTAGTGAGGATCTGGGGACATATCTTAGCCTTCTTCAACCGTCTTAGGAAGTACAGGCGCTGTTGCGCTTTCTTGATCAGACAGGTGGTGTTGAGAGACCATGTGAGGTCCTCGGTGATATGGACGCCAAGGAATTTAAAGTTACTGACCCTTTCCACTTCAGTCCCATTGATGTGGATAGGGGCATGTCCAGTTTGCAGTTTCCTAAAATCAACGATCAGCTCATTGGTTTTGCTGATGTTGAGGGTGAGGTTGTTGTCAACATCACAATGTTGTAAGGAGATTGACCTCCTCCCTGTAGGCCCTCTCATCATTATCCGTGATCAGACCTACAACTGTGGTGTCATTGGCAAACTTAATGATGGAGTTGGTGTTGTGTTTGGCCTTACAGTCATGAGAATAGAGGGAGTAGAGCAATGGACTAAGCACACACCCCTGGGGGATCCCAGTGTTCAGAGTTAGTGTGCCGGAGGTGTGGTTTCCAAGCCTGACAGCTGAGGTCTGCCTGTAAGAATGTCCAGAATCCAGTTGCAGAGGGTGGTGTTGAGACCCTGTGCACTGAGTTTCTTAACTAGTTTTTCTGGAATGATGGTATTAAAAGCTGAGCTCAAGTCGATGAATAGTAGTCTTACGTATGTGTTCTTTTTGTCCAGATGGGATAGGGCAGTGTGTATGGCAATGGAGTTTGCGTCATCTGTGGATCTGTTGGACTGGTAGGCAAACTGGTACGGGTCCAGTGTGTTTCTTGTGAGAATGTAATTGTGAGAAATAACAGCAATAATGTTCAATTGGTCTCAGCTTAATCATAATCATTCCAGATATCATTATCTTAAGTTAACTTAACTCTAAATACTACATGTAATCCCCTTTTCTCCTTCTCATGTCTTTTGCATCCCTCCTCCACCCATCTCTACATCACAATCTACATCTTGGTTAACTCCTTATTCTGTATGGAGGTCCCAGTGTCGCCATCCTATGGGCAGGAGGTTAAGTCAACTATGATCATCATTTGATTCTGGTATGGTTATCCCTGGTGAAGTTTCAATTGGATTCACTTGATCCAAAGATCTTATCCATGTGTTTCTTGAAAAAGCCAGGTATAATAAGGCAACCAAATAGAGAGTGTAAAAATGGGGGTGAGTCACAAGAAGCTGACCTTGAGACACACCCTAAACAAGAAAAAATGACATTCTCACAAGAAAATCAGGAAACTGGCTGCACCTGTGAACACAGGGCCCTATAAATAGTCACTCGTAGGTGGTGAGGTTTGTCTCTACAGATGAACACAAGTCTATGGAATGATGTGATCTATATCTTGGGGAGAGATTTGTAGTAATGTGAAGGGGAAATAATACAGTTTACTAAGTATTACACTTGCCTTTAGGTTCAGTAGCAGACTCATTAGTTGCTATGCCAGCAGATTTCCATTGCTACATGTTTGAGTGTTGAGGGAGTAACATAAGTTATTTGGACAAGTATAGGGAGGGAAAGATAAGTAAAAACAGGGTTGTTGTGGATGCTGTGTCATGGATGTTGGAAGGGACAAACTGTGGAGAGGCAGGAGAGTGAAAAAGACCCTATGCAAGGCGGTGGAATGAGGTGTTAGCCCGGGCTCGTGAGTGCAAAGAGATCTGGAGTGCAGTATAGAAACCTATCCCCTCAGGTAGCGGATGTGGGGCAACCTGGTGCTAGGCGGGTCTCAGGACATCCGAATGTCAATGCTGAGTGAGGCAGAATAAGAGAGCCGGAAATATATAGCCCAAGGAAAGAGGGAAACCAGAAGGACAGCAAAGCAGGAAACTAGAACTAGCAGGAAACTAGAACTTTTTAAGGACAGAGTAGGAGCGCCCTCTGGCTGCAGAGGGCGTGACATGCTGCCTTATTGCCCATATTACAGGGGTGATTTATGAGCATGTTCCTTTTGTTATGCTATTACTTAAGGTTGACCTATTAGACCAGTATGTCAGATTTAACCATACATGGTAGCTGTGAAGCCTGTGAATCCCACAGTAATTAAGTTCCCATTGTGCTCAGCTTTAAATGCATTTACTAGTAGTTTCTACTTTGATTTGTGTTTCCATAAGTCTGCTAGTTGATTTTGTAGATGCTTAAGTGAATGTAATATCTTTGAATGGAAGGAGGTGACAGGTTGAAGAATTTGAAGAAGGATAGTTTGGGACAAGGAAGGAGAGAAGTCCAGTCATCCTGGAACAAGGATATTTGGCAGAGGAGGTATGTCTGCAGATATTGGTTGACCCACTAGATCATCGGTTTTATCAGACTCGTAAAGTTAAATCACATTTACATTCTGATACAAGCAAATCTACACTTACAATTGTGAAGTAAATGTCAAATGTGTTTGGAATAATTATTCAACTCTTGAATTATGATGTGTTAAATTAAATATTTAAATTTCTCTCAAAGTTCCATTGTCTGAATGTCCCTGATGAGTTTAAACTTCACACTAGTAAAAGGTTGGCTGGGTTTCTATCAGTTTTTTGTTGTGCTGAGGTCAGGCAGCTCTACCAAAGTTGTCCTGCTGACTTTGGTCTTTAAGACATCTTGTGCACAATTTGTCTTTTTGAGGTTCAACTTGTGTGAGGGGAATTTAGTTCATTTCATGGTAGAGCTGTATGTTCAAAATATTTTGGATACTGGCAAGGAGTCCAACTATCTAATTTTGTTGACCAGACAAAAATAGCAGTGGGTTCTGAACTAAAGGTTTATTCTGCTTTAGAGAGAATGTCTTGGACAGAATTCTGTACTTTTGCTGATTCATTCTCTCAGCCTGGCTTCTTGGAGACAAGGTCAAATACTGACTTGGACTGCTTGCAGTCAGGTGTTTGTAAAATGTAGTTGCCCAGTTTAGATGGTTGAATTAACCAAAAGAAAAATACTTGGTGACTGGCTATTAAGTTAGCAAGATGCTATTAAGTTTAGTTCTGCTACCCATCCTACAGATCCCTGATTAGTGGGTCTTCTTTGGGTGATCAATTATGACCTTTGACCTGTGGTCTTTGGCAATGAACCAGCCTGGTGGAGCCCATCTGCACTATTAATCATTACATTGTTCAGCTTGATACAATTTAATGTTATCTCATATCATAGGGGCCTCTTAGCTACATGCATTCTCATTTAGGAAGAGAGGTACCAAGCTGCTTGGTTAAGGCATAATAGTCAAATAATAGGCCTGGTCTCTACACATTACCACCACACCTCCTCTGTGCATGCCTAGTTTGCTGGTTCTATTGTCTCTAGCTTCTTTCTACTAGACTCTGCATACCTTATAAATAATCATGTATGGAGTGCACAACCAGTCTATTAGATCCCATTCCCTTTGTTTAATTTCAGTCCTGTTTCTCTACACTCTGCTTTGTTGTCCTTAACATAACTTCATAGAACCCTTCCCATCTGGTTTCAGAGAACTACACTGTCCAGAAACTGCCATGGTTAAAGTCACTAACAATCTTCTAATGTCTGAAACTTGGTTCTCTTTCTATCCTTTTTCTCCTTGACCTCAGTGCTGTTTTTCACACTGTTAACAGTGATATCTTACTTTTTCATCTTGAGAATGTTTGGAGTTTCTGATACTGCTCTTAAAAAGTTCAAGTCTTATCTTACTGAACACTGACATGTTACAGGGATCTCTCCTGCTATGCCTCAAAGCTCTGGAATCCTCTCCCTACAGATATCGGAGAGTCACTTTCCTTAAGCACTTTCAAATCAAGACTCAAAACCTTCTTAACAGGGCTTTTATTTACCTGGTTTGATGTCTGTACCATTGCTTTCCTACTGTATTCCAATTATATCCCTTATTATAATTGTGTAATCCTGCTGTTTCCTCTAATTGTGTACATGTTTTTTCTTACCGTAAATTGCTTTCAGAAATCAGATGAAAAGGAACTATATTAAACAAAGTTTATCATTGTTATTCTCATAATTGTTCCACCAGGGGGTCAATTTTCAGGAGAAAAAGCTGTATTGATGGAGTTTGTGAGCAGATCTGGTTTGTTGACAGAGTATGGCCCACACTCCCACCTCTGAAGTACAGATGCAGCCATTCAAAGTGCGCGGTACAGACACCGCAGTACAGATACCGCAGGTATGATGACACGCGATACCGCGGTGCGTGATTGGTTGACCGACAGGGGCACTCGTGGTCCGTTGGTCTGTCGTAGAAAGACTTACTGTAAACGTCTTTACTGTGCCCCTTGTAGATATTGAATTTTACCATTGAAGGGAAATCTTAGTAGCTGAGCATAAAAAGAATAGGAGCATACTGTAACGCGTGTGAAGGCCATAAACGATATTAATTTTGGAACGTAAACATACAGTATATAGCTGGTCTTGGTACTTTAAAGAAAAAAATACACACCGGTATTCCATTTCTCCCTAAACATTGTAAGCTTCGAAGTCTTTAACTAACGTGATACCGGAGTCAACACGCATACTTTTAGAATTTGATTAAAAGGGAATATAATATGGAATTGCGTATCTCAAGAAATTAATAACGATATAATTATATTCATGTTGCAAAAGAACTGCAACGGACATTAAAACTCCCTTGCATGGTTTCATTACGACCAGAATCGGTCTTGAGATATTTTTAACTTGATTTACAGTATTTGAGAGGTATGTCTTAACACCGATACTACAGTGCTTAAGTACTGCTCACGTATATGTTTCTAGGTTTATATTATGCATTTCATACGGTCAAATTACTTTTGAGCAATAAGAAGCGCGAAACGGTATGCGTTTTAGTTTCGTTTTGTGCTGGGACCCGTGGATTGATTAGAGATATCAAGTACATACAAGTCATTTTTTAAATGTTGTAGTTCGTCTTGAAAAAATGTTACGAGTACATCATCTATCAACAATTACACAGGTTCTGTTTCCATATTGCGGATTTTGGTTACGTAATATTATTTTCTAGATTTCACATTGTGAATATGATGGGATGTCTGATGGGATGTTTCTAAAAATCCATCCTCTGTAAAACGTCTTCTCTAGTTGTCCTGCATATGTATTCGCTAATGAAGCTGTGTGTTCTGAGCCTAGATCTCTACATTTCTGTATGAACCAGCTTAGAGGGCTAAAGACAGCTTGTGTTTAAATTGAGTGTAAGGCAATTTATGCTTCTAAAGTCATGGTCAGCATTTATCTTTGTACTGTGCTGTAAACTTGTTCTGTGCCAAGTCACATTATTTTATAGCGTTTTTAAAGCGTTATCAAATACGGTGTTACTGTAGTTTACTGAGTCCCATGTCACATGGTCTGTGATTGAAACCTGTAAAACCGGTTTAATTCGTCACAGCCAGCACTCTTCAGGTGTGAGGGTCTTCTGCTCAGAATGAAACGCTAAAATGTTTGTGTATATTCTAATGGTCGTGGGGGCGGGGTGTGTGGGAACAGGTTTGGTTGAAACATTTTTTCTGAAAGCATTTTCTTCGCAGTTTAACCGATCTTGTTACAGCATGTTACAGTTTACTATTATTAACCATATTAATTTTAAGTGCTTAATGTAAAATCTTGTAAAAATATATTTTCATTGTTCAAATATACATTAAGTCTGACTATCATATAATAAGTTAAATACAAAACTAAAGAAAAAATAGGGTTAAATATAATTCAAAATATTTTGCTAAAAATGTTAACTGTTTATGAATAATAAAATGTATTAACTAAGGAGTAGGATGGCACAGTTGTTAGTATGTTTTTTGTTTTGTTTCTTTTTCATAAATACAACAGTAGTACCTGATGTCTCAGTGGCTTTCAAAATTAAATTATGCATGCAAACCTGTGAACTAGAAAGATAACTAAGATATCCATCCATTATATTCCATAATATCCATGAAATATATGGCGCTGAAATACAGTATGTGTGACGCATAAAAGACACCAAGGGATTGGGTGAGCTCCAATCACAAAAAAAACTGCGAACCTGCACTACAGCGACCATAGTACAGTATGGAGACCAAGGCATTTTACGGGAAGAGACGGGGTGCTTCTGCCACCCCAGCTTCCAAAGAGCGAACGGTAAGCAAATACAGCAGACTTCATCTGAAATACGCGATTACAGCGCATATTACAAGGTATTATTGCCGTTTTGAATTTTAAATTCAATTATAATTATTTCTTCGTAGCCTGTTCTTCAAGAAAACACCGCACGGGCGAAACAATCTACCACCAGGACAGTAAAAAAGAAAGCGGTAAGACGGAAAAAAAGAAAAGTTTATTTTGACTTCTGTTCCGCGACTGATGAATACTACTGTGTGACTTTATTTCTTACATGAATTATGTTATTTTGCCACAGGCCGTGGGTCTCTGCTCTCGGCCACTGGCCAGGGTGCCAACCTGTAGAAGCAGCACCTGTATGGAGACATTTCGGCAGCAGCGGGAACATTACGATGCATTACTGGGGAGGATTGGGAGGCTAGAGTTCCAGCAGTCAAACAGTTGAGCAGCTGTCTCCCGAAAAGTGCCTCTCCCCACCGCGCAGGCTGCAATGCCTGGCGGAAGCTCTGCCCCCCGCAGAGCACACACCGCCTCAGGACACTCCATCCCAGCCTCTCAGTTCACCACCGCGCAGGAATCTGTTGATGCTGTCCCCGCCGGCTATCTCCCCCCAGGAAGCACAGCAGAATTCACAGATGCCAGTGGGACGAATAATTCTCCCAGATGTCCAACTGCTACCCATCACCCAGGAGATGGAGGGGGGGTTGTACTTGCAGTGCATCGGCATAGACGGGAAAGCAAGAGCCGACCACTACACCGCCCTCGTGTTTCGAAATCTTGTGACTTTTGAAATTTACTGGGGGTGGACCACGTCTGTAAATTTCGATGGGTCCAGAGGCAAAAGTGCCTTGCCTTGCAATCTCCGGGAAACCATTAGTACGATGGTGAATCGGAGATTCTCAACCCTTGCTGCGTACGACTGGAAAAGAATTCATGATCGGATCAACGAAATGCTTCGTAAGAGGAGGCGGTCTTTTCCTCTTGTCTAACAGTCTGTCCACAAACAAAACATTCCTGTTAGACAAGAGGAATTGAAAAAAAACAATGTTGTAAATGAAAACCGGTGTGTGTGTCTCTCCCTGCTGGATGTCCCTCTCACAAACTGCTGAATGAATAAAATAATTTTATTGAAAACGAGTTTGCGATTGTCTGGTCTTTAAATTCTGGAGATATGCGATTCCATATTATATTCCCTTTTAATCAAATTCTAAAAGTATGCTTGTTGACTCCGGTATCGCGTTAGTTAAAGACTTCGATGCTTAAAATGTTTAGGGAGAAATGGAATACTGGTGTGTATGTTTTCTTTAAAGTACCGAGACCAACCATATACTGTATGTTTAAGTTCCAAAATTAATATCGTTTATGGGCTTCACACGCGTTGCAGTATGCTCAGGCACTAAGTAAAAGGAGATGCTTCGTATTCCTTGACTAATTTTAAAAAAGTTATAAATATAAAAATTGCAGGCGCTGCTCTGGTGCGTCGGCTCCTACACAGTGCCTGTCTGCCGTAAACGTTACAATATACATACAGTACCCAACACTGCTTGTACCCATCTGTCATGCAAATAAAACACCTTGAATTGAATTGAATTGAGGGGAGAAGGGGGGGATACTAAAGCCAATACTGGCTCAATGGGCTTTGACGTGCTAATGCGTTGGTTTAACGGTCCGGGTGTGGCAGGCTTCCAATGTCAACTCGACTCGATTGGAAGACAATGAACGTATTTTAGCCCTAAATGAATTAATAGCAAACATGGTTTACATAAAATACATTTTTCCAAGAAAGTTTATAATAATACGATCTATAGTTGAAATCTGAGCCTACTTTAAAAATAAAGGAAAAGCATTTTCAGAGAGCAATCACGCTGTGTTTATGTAGAAAAAGCGATTAGGTTTATGAGCAATCTAATTACCTATTCGCTTAAAACGCTATATAAAATAAAGTTTATTTAGAGATGAATGATCAGTGTCGCAGTTTAAATAATGTGAGTCAGGAAACTAACACAGCGCCACCGGATTTAATAACGCAATAAAAAACACTATAAAATAATGTGACACAGTACAGCACAGTACAATAATACTGACCATGACTTTAGAAGCATAAATTACCTTACACTCAATTTAAACACAAGCTGTCTTTCTGTATGAACCTCTAAGCTGGTTCATACAGAAAATGTAGAAATGCATTAGCCTGATTATGATTAAAAAACACATAATTAAACACGCGTTTGCGATTTAAATCAGAACACGATTTAAATCAATATAAATGTTTATATTGTAACGCATACTGTCCAGCCTCCATTTCTCTATAAAAATTTACTGTTGCACACACACACACAATAGAAGCAGGAACCGCTGTCAGAAGGGAAGATATGTTCAAAATATCGCAAATATCGATCATGTTGCGATATTTTGAAATATAAAAGTCAATTGATTGTCCATAATATCGCTTACCTATTTTTTCGAAGAAATGTTTGTTAAGATAAAAGTCCAGCACCAGCTGGATTCAAACACACAACCTACCAGTTGGTAGTCATGCACCTAGACCAGTAGGCTACAAGACAGCTCGCATAATCAGGCAGGCGAAACAGCCCTACACAGCCCTGTTGCAGTACACGGATATAATCATACCGTTATTAAATTCTTTAGATACGCGATTCCATATTATATTCCCTTTTAATCAAATTCTAAAAGTATGCTTGTTGATTCCGGTATCACGTTAGTTAAAGACTTCGAAGCTTACAATGTTTAGGGAGAAATGGAATACCGGTGTGTATTTTTCCTTGTGATATTTTAAGCTCTAGTGGAATGATAGGTGTCGCATTTTAAATCATTTTCGTAGCTAGAAATTATGAAACGCCCTGTTAAAAGCAAGGAAGTTTTTATGCCCGTTGAAGTAAAACAAAATGCCTGACAAAGTATGGCTTGGACAGATTCCAAGTGCTTGTACAAATGTGCTAAAGAAATTATACTTTGAGTATACAGCTTGTCCAAAGTCATCCATTATTAATACTATTAGTAATATCTTCAGTAAAGGCTTTGATGCATAAATATTTCTGATAAAGGTAGGTTGTGTACTTTTGTCCAACTGAGCAATCTTGCTTTCATAAAATATACCAACATTTGAATGACTGATGATTAACATGCTGTAATACACAGTTCAAAATTAAAGGCTCAAATGCTGTACATGAGAGGTTAAGCTCCCCCTGGAGGTTTTACAAGGTGACGCCGGATAGTTAGTCACATGACACATGTGAACTGCGTGATACCGCGTGATACCGCGACACGCCCACCGGGGTATGCCGCAAAATACCTCACCCATTTTGAATGGCTGCATCTGTATAGCACCTTAAAAGGTGCCTCCTCAAAGCACTTTACAGGATAAAAAGAAAAACAACAATACTGTTAGGCTGGGCAAAAGATTTTTATTTTATTTTTAAAAAGAAATAAAAAACGAGATATAATGATGTGTTCCGGCTTAGACATTGCACGACTTTAAAACCTACAGCATAAAAACAGATTTCGAGAGTTAATAACCACTTTTTATGCACAAACAACGGGTGATCTTTTGCAGCTGTTTCACTGTTTTAAATGAATACGAAATTAGACTGGACTGTCTAATGGACTGTCAGATGGAATATGGTCTGAACAGGAATGTAGAAAAGTGTATGAACAATGGGCTAAAAATAAGCAAACAGAGACAGGTCTTATTTTGGGAAAACATTTGAGAATTCAACAGAATATCATAGAGAACACGGAATGGGATAAGATGGAAAAAGAAATAGAACGCCTTAAGGGAGAATCTGGGAGAGGGGTGGGAATTAGTGTGGAGATTTTTGAGAGCATTACCCACCAAAAACTGATCGGAGAAAAGTAACAGCTGTCAGCAGACGGAAAGTAAGGATGTTTCAGATTTTACAGAAAGGTTTATAACTATATGGATAGTATACTCGGGGTTAGTTGATGAAAAGGAAGTAAATGAAGATACTTCCACATTAATAAAACAAATTTACTTGAGTGGATTAAAACCTGATGTGGCCAAGAATATATAACTATGCTTTCCCGATATTATGGAGAGGGGAGACAGATTTGATTGAATAACTCACAAAGCTAGGAAGATAGAGCTAACCATGTATGCAAAAGTGCGAAGGCTGCAAATGGGAGGTAAAAAGACTCCCAAGGAGAAGAAAAAGAAGCCACCAGTTTGTCGCAATTATGGTGCGACCCCAAAATTATACCCAGATATAAGACCCCTTCAAGGAAAGAATGAGGACTGGGTTAAATATCCTGATTGGGCATATCCAGATGGGGATGTGTTTACTAGTCCTGTGTGAAAAGGGGTACAAAACCCCAGAGATAAAACTACTAATAAGCTGGTGTGCAGTTACTGTAAAAACCCATGGCATTTTTGGAGAAATTGTAAGAAAGAGGCTTGATTTCCTTCTGCTGTGTTTTGTGCGGCCTGAAAAGGCAAACAATAAAACCCTCTTTAAATTTTCTGGACCATTAGAAGTTCTTTTTTTCTGGTAGGAGGGAACTACCCTGGCTGAGAGCAGGGTGTGTCTTAGAAGACTTTACATCACTGTAATCATAGCCGGCCCAGGGACGCCAAATATGTAATGTTGCCATAGCCAAAATGTAAATGTAGTGGCTCTCTGAAGGCACCAGTTCTGTAGGGTTTGGGCATTTACTGGGACAATTATTAATTGTAACAGTAAATCACAAAATTGATTCTTTTGATGGCTTTAGAATCCAACCATGCGACATAACTCAAACAACGCACACACACAGGTACTTATACACGAGGATACATTTATTAATACATAGAATATGCATATAAACCTAACAGATCTTATCGAGAGGGTTATCAGAATACAAAAGATAGAAATTCAATCAGTTACAAAGAGTTACATATATCATGAGGACACACGTTCAGTATATCATTCATTTAGACCGTTTCATAAATGAACTTGGTTATAACTCTTACATTAGATACTCGAAACAAGTACATAACTCTTAGGAATTAAATTGATATCAACTGGTTGGGATAACAATTGAATTCCCGAGCTGTAATGCATTGAAGTTGAATACTCATCCAATCTTTGGGGATTCAGATCTCCTGCGGGCACAAAGGAACAGTTGCAGGCTGTTGCTGTCCAATCCGCGCTCTCTGGCTAGGTGCCAGGCTGTGCTGTGCGGCTTGCAACGGTGCGCTGCTGATGTTCACTGACCGGCTAGTTAGTGTTGGCTTTAACTAACAAAGTTTGTGCACAGGAGAAAAGATGACTGTGGGTCCCAGCAAGTCAGGAAGAGGACCGGTTAGTTCCTGATGAAGAGCTAGTTCTGAATAGTGATTCAGTTGTCCACAGTTCCGACCTGTTCACGAGGCCTGCTGCTGGTGCTAACCTCAGGTGGATCCTCTGGTTACTCTTTGGCAACCTCCGCTCTAGACTCTTTGAACAAAGGAAAGTTCTGGCACTCGGACACACTGGCCGTTCCGTGGTTGTCCGGGCTGAGTCTCAGGATGGTCAGGAGGCGCTGCGAGAATGTCCTGCCCTTGGGAGCCTTCTGCTCCTGGGCCGTCCTGCCCTGGAATTCTCCTTTGAATTCCCTTTAGAACAGTCCACAGAATCCTCTCCAGAATCTTACTGAATCTTACTAAATCTCACAGGCTCTCTGTGTTGCCTGTTTTTACCTGGAGGAACTTCAGCTCATTGATTGGCTGAAAGTTCCATGGGCATCAGAGTCCCACGTGGGTTACTCTGCCCTACCAGTCCCTGATTGGTTGATCAAGGTGAGATATGAGTCACTTACTCCTGACACTTAGGAATGCAGTCCAGATGTCCATCTCTCACTCCCTAGACAGATAGGCGCCAATGGATGACCATTGATCATGATAGCCAGGCTTAGCTAAGTGCATCCCTCTTTGGGAGCTGTCCTAGGAAACCTTAAATCTGCCTGCATGAATAGTTTCTCTGTGGCTGCACCACAGAGATGAACAGAGAAATGGGGCCTCATTTGGGAAGGCTCAGAACACTTAATTCTTTCTTATTAATAAGCCTCGCCGCTACATCACATACAGTGAAAACATGAAGAAATACAATTCAGGTATGCAGGTACAAAATGGGAATGAGTAATTTTCTTTTTATTATAAAATCCCACTTCAATAGTTGTGAAGATTTATCAAACACAGTTCTATAATTCAAAAAATGATATTAGAATTTACAGCATAAGTAATGAGCTGAAGTGACAAAACACTGTAGCCTTATTTCATGGAACATCCATCAATCCATTTTTTAACCACTTCCTAGTGGGCAGCTAGAGTCTATCCTGGCAAGCAAGGTGGGTGAAAGGTGGGGTACACCATGGATGGGACGCCGGCTTATCACAGGGCACACACAAACATACACTCGTGCTCACACCAGGACCAATTTTCCCAGAAGTCTACGAGTATGTCTTTGGACTGAGGGAGGAAACCAGAGGACAGAGAGAAAAGCCTACATGAACTTGGAGAGAACATACAAACTCCATGCAAATTGCACCCCAGAATTAATCTTAGAGCCCCAGCTATGTGAGGCAAGAATGCTAACCACTGTCACCATGCCGCCCTTTCATAGAACGTGGAAGATATTTAATTTTGATTTAAAAGAAAACCTAAACACAGCCTGGCATGTATTATCAGAATAATACCTGTGTTTGCAATTCATTTAAATTATATTATTTTATACATACATTTCCTCAGCAATACGTCTGCACTTGAGAATGCCTAAATGGAGTAAGCAGGGTACAGGTTAATTTACCTTCCTATTAGTGCTGTAGTCAAGTCCACCTAGTCCGAGTCCTTACCAGCTGAGTATAGTAGCTGAAATGAATGGGACATCTTGAGTTACTGTAAGTGTACTGTGTACTGTATACCATTTTATTAGAAGCATGACAGTGTGTCAGTACAAACCCAGAAGTGTGTAACTTTAATGTGGCTTTAGCACGGTCATACAAACTACCAGCTTCTGTGCACTGTTAGCTTTCATTCATTATAAGCCAAATTAGCATTTTTGGCCAAACTATCACTTTAATGAAAAAAAGCTTAATAATATTGAACTAAATGTGATATACTGTAGAGACAGTAACTGAACTTAAACCAGTTGCTTACAATTTCTTACAATTATTAACTCCACTTAAACCATTACCTTACCATTACCTTAGGCACCTTGTGTACATACAGTACGAACATGTTGTGATATTAAGAAATATAAAAAATGTTAATATAATGCCAATAATATTTGCTATTTTAGTTTTTCAAAGAAATGTTTATTTGTTAAAAGAAAACAATGGCAACAGCTGGGTTTGAACACTCGACCTCAGGGTTACAAGTCAGTCACTTAAGCTGTCACGCCACCAAGGCTAGTCATGTGACACGTAGCAATGGAAAGTCTCATACTACTGTTTGTGCAACAGTACATGGATATAGTTATATCGTTATTAATTTATTTAGATACGCGAATCCATATTATATTTCCTATTAATTAGATTCTAAAAGTAAGCTTTTATTTCCGCCGATAACGCGCATATTCACAAAAATAAAACGATCACTTTTCACAAAGTACAGAAATGTACAATAATATGGTCAGAAGGAGCACGTAAAAACGTTTCCGAAATAACCGCATGTAAGACTTTGATGCTTAAAATGTTTAGGGAGAAATGGAATACTGGTGTGTATTTTTTCTTTAAAATACCAATACCAGCAATATACAGTTTACATAATATGTTTATGTTCCTAAATTAATATCGTTTATGACCTTCAGATGCGTTATGCTCCTATTCTTTTTATGCTCAGCTACTAAAATTTCCCTTTAGTGGTAAAATTCCATTTAAATATTCAATACTAAGCTCATTAAAATGTGCACAGTAAAGAGATTAAATGACTAAATCTTTTCACTACCGACCAATGCACCACGGGTGCCCCTGTCGGTCATTTTGGCCAGCCAATCACATACCGGGATACGGCGCGGTGGCGCGCGCGTAGATGCCTGCGGTACGGGTTTGTACCATGCATTTTGAATGACTGCATCTGTATAGAACAAATTACACATTTAGAATGAGTATCCCTTTCTGCTCACTAGTGAAGGATTGGATTTTGTGTTTTTTATAACATAACTGTAACCAGAGAACTGTTAACCTGTAGCCTATAAAAATTGCTAACTAATATTGATAAAAACATGTTTTTTGAGACATTTGACAGAAATGAAATGCAGACAGCTGACGGACACATTATTTAATCGACATGTTATGTATCATTTGACAAAATCACAGGAGCACACTGTAGATTATTATAAGTAGCCTAATAAACATTAAGTAACAGAAAGTGGGAAAAGGATTGCTTCTAACAATAGGATTAGCCAATTTGTCAATTAAGCCAGCAAGAGGATGTGGCTACTAAATTGTATTTTTTGGAACAAATGTTTTTTGCAGGATATACAAATGACCTGTCAGAGAAACTAGCAGAACTCTCTTGCTCTTGTGCAATGCCACTGCTGTGCCTTGACTTCAGTACTGAATTAAAGGCCTGATGTTCACTTCACCTCTGTAGCCTGGACTCTCTTTCTTTTTCCCAGTCTCCTGAAGAGAGTCGATCGCACCTGTCTGCTTTCACTAGTCACTGTAATGACTAATGTAATGCAGTGTACAGGCAAATAAGTACAGGTTGTGCAGTAGACATTTCACTGCAGAAATATTTCCACTTGATCTGCATGCAGAGTTAACAAGTAAGAAAGTATAAATTTTAAATGTATTGTGGTTTGAAATACACTAATCAATGCTGATTCTTTCTGAAATATATAAAAGATAGTGTTGTAGTTCCCCTTTAAATAATTATTTTTTATGCTTATATTTGAGAGTTGCATACATGAACTTGCAGAATTAGGTCAGGAAAATTAACCATACTGCTCTGCAAGACCCAGAAGCTGGAAGTGGATGCGGGAAGGTAATATCAAGACAAGAGATTCTGTAACTTGCTGAGGTCCTGCTTGAAGCTGTTTTATTTTGAATCCCATTAGACATTTATTATTACCCTGTGAAGGTATAATGGATTTTAGTGATAACTGAACCTTACGACATCTAGGGGGTACAAATTTGTGAAGGCCTGTGACTGAGACACATACACTAATACACTATTACTAACTAGTACACTAACACACATACACACACATACACTAACTAGTATTAGTCAGTGAGGCACCTCACTGAAAGGCCTAAAACACCTGCCAATCTCTAGGTGAATGTACTGTTAACCTCTATAAAACAAAGGCTAGCCAGGTCTTAGACGTTGACCAGTGACCACCTTTAATTTAACTGTATGTCATGATCGCTAACCCCTCCTCTTAAGGGCGCTCCAGCCCTAACTTATTATGCCCCATTGTCTGCACCTGGTCCCTAATCCCTCTCCCCCTTAAAAGCCAGACGCGGACCATACTCCTGGTTCCTCATTGATTTCCGGATCATGAGAGCCCGGGGTTTTGCTGCGTCTGGCTCCGTTATGCTTTTAACTTTCGGTTCCTAGTTCCTGGTTCCCCTCGCCGGTTCCGACCCAGTTCCTGTCCCCCCCCCCCCCCCTCCGGATGGATCGCCTGGTTCTGGACTTCAGCCCTTGTTTCTGATTTCCCGTTTGGATTTCCTACTTGGATTGTTCGCCTGGATTCACTTCCCCTGGACACCTGCACTCCATGGACATGCCCCCCGTCTCCAGACCCTTTTCCTGCATGACTATTTTTCCCCTTGTGTCTTCACTATTCTGGATCGTGTCGTCCGCATAGGGCCCGGAAAGAACTGTTCATGACACTGTATGCCGCCAAAACAGTTGTTCTGAGTGATGCCAGGGACATTTCCTGTCCACATAATAATACATTGTTCAAACAGGGCAAATCCTTTACTTACTATTTGTCTTTGGAAGGGAATGTAGTGGTGTGGAAGACCAACTGATTCCATGGATTGATTCAAGTGGAATTGTCAGAGTGAACATCTAAGAAGAGTCAGTTGTCAGTTATTTCACTCCCACTGAGCTCCTCTCTAAATGCTGATTGTCTTATTAGCAGGTGTGAGAAGTAGCCAGATAAAGGAGCTACAACAGGCCACTGTGAGAGATC
The DNA here is from genome assembly GCF_040954835.1 of Lepisosteus oculatus. NCBI lineage: Eukaryota > Metazoa > Chordata > Actinopteri > Semionotiformes > Lepisosteidae > Lepisosteus > Lepisosteus oculatus. The sequence continues at coordinate 27,379,022 of NC_090708.1, forward strand.
CTTAAAGAAAAGCTGACCTGATTAACCAGAGAAAGCTTGTGTTTTGTGTTCCACAGTAGCAATTAGATATCAAGCTCAGAATGACAGTCTGGTGAGCCGAGTATGTGCTGAGGCAGCTGGTAAGGCTGCTGGGCCTGCTGCTGCTATTACAGGTGTTATACTACCTGTGGTGTTACTGCAGGTGCAGCAGCTGTCTGCCAGCTGTAGCCAAGGATCTGGAAAGGAGGGGAACCAGAGTGAGTTCAGAAGTCATAACCATCTAGACTGCTGTCTGGACAACCTGTTTCATGTTTTGTGTATGAAATCCTTATGAACAAAATGCTGCCTGTACTTTCAAAGAAAGAAAAAATTAAAGAAGCAGCGGAAAAAAATCTTGCTGTATCTGTTCTTTCTTTGGCCAGAAATTATGTAGGGGGGATTTTGGAGTCGGCAATACATTCCTCCTGTGGGCAAAGACAGCAGGTAGTCCTGAGTGACTGAGAATTTTACAATGTCTCAATAGAATGCAACAGGAAGATAGGAGAGTGACATGTGACCTTTGAATCAGCAGGATATACAACACCAGGTCCTGGCACAAAACATGAGCTATGAGATCGACAAATGAAAGCCAAAAGCAAGGCCTCAGCAGCTGTCATATGGAAACATTGCTTGCGGAAACAAGAGAAGGTAATTCTTCCACAGACCTGATGGAGCCATGATATGTTCCCTCTGTTCATAAAAAAAGTTATGTATGGCCACATAAATAAACCCACATATTTAATTATTATGTTTGCATTCAAAGGAATTATATTTTAGTAATTTATTCAAACTTGTGCGTCAGCCAATAAGTCTGTGAGTAAGTCAGAGTGTTTTTTTCCAGTTAGCTGTCAGGAGGGAATCAGGAAGCCCTTGAGTCAGACAACCAGTAGCACCACTTGTTAACAAATCAGAAGCAGACAAGCCCGGCACCTGTGTACCTGCCATTATTAATTGTACTGCATTGTTTGCTTGTTGACAAAGTTCTAATCACAGCCTTCTCTCAATATGTAATTCTGTGACCTGACCTCATTTCATTAAAGGTATTCTCTTGGTGACTCCTCACATGAGGCTAGTTTATCTTTATTAAACCCAGGACACCTACAGGGCAGTTTTCCTTAATTACACTGTTGTGATCTAAACTCTCCTTTGTCTCCCTGGTTGCTAATTATGTGTTTTGTTTTACAATAGCAGGCTCCCTCCATTGTTACACTCTGCATATTGGAGTCTCAGAGAGTTATTGTGGGTCTTCTGCTCAATAATGAGTTCAGATGTACAGTTCCCAGCATGTACAGCATGTTCTCAGCCCTGCATGAGTTACTGTTTCATTTCAGTGTCTTCAGGATGACTGAATGGCTGTGTTACTACATAAATGTTAAAAATGTACATTGTTATACTCTATAAAATATAACCATACTGTACAGTTATTTATGACATTATTATTTACATCAAATATATTGTAATTCAATGAGTGAACAGTTTCTGCAGCTCAGTGAATTGAGAGCAGCTTATTAAAGAAAGGTGAGCCAAATCACTGAGAAGAATACAAAAGGTCACATTAAAAAAAATCCCTCTAAATTCTACTAAAAGACCAATACTTGTATTTTGAATAGCTTTTTTCACAGATTATGTTTATTTGTCTATGCACCTTTAAGCAACCCCTTAATGAACAACTGCTAGCAGAAATCTTATGAAAAATTGTGTTAAAAATGTTAACTCAGATAATACAGATATGAGAAGACCGCAGTAATGCACTAAAGTGATTGTACATCCAACACCATTACAGAGGTTTTACATATAAGGTTGTATTGAATGCTGAGCCTTTTAGAGTGTTATGCACAGTAGCTGTTTAAGCTGATTTAAAATGGTATTAATAATGCTTTGCAAAAGTATACATCTCTTTCTAATGGTGTTCCATTTTGTTGAATTACAATGTAAACAGCTTTATTTTTAATCAAAACTTGAATTTTGAACTTTAAACGAAACACTTTTATGGGTGAAATGTAATCGTTAAATGTCAGTAATAATTACAGAGAGAAATAAGAAACTTTACTGTTAGAATTAACCAGTAACAAACAACAAAAGTTTATTCTGCCTCAACCTCCTGCCCCCGATCTGGGTCAGGCCAGAGGTTTTCGTCAACATCACATGCTATGTTTTCCCTTACCAGACAGTGGGGGAAATAAGGAACAAGTAATAGGTTTATTCCTTGTGAAAACAAGAAAAAAGAAAACACAACGTTTTGGCCGTGGAGCCTTCTTCAGGTTTGAGAAAGTGGGGGAAATAAGCCATGGTATATATTTCCCTGGTATTGGACTCTTCAGTCATGTTCCCACAACAAGCCTTCTCCATAGACTGTAAAAGATAAACTCACTCATAAGAACAGTTTTTTTTCTATCAAAATAAACTTTATTTCAAAGAAAATATCTCAATCAAAAATACCAAACTATAAGCAAATTAAAACTTTCCGAAACAGGTGACTGTCTATTATCAATCAGTGTAAGTGGATTATGGGACCAGATTTCCAAAATTGAAAGAGTTCCTCCAAGACCTACCACATGCTTTTGTTAATTTCCCTGTCCTGGCTCTGAAACTGCAGAGAAGGAGCTCAGGGAACAGGGATTTGCACTTTAGTCCTCCCAGTCCCTTCCAGCAGTCCCTCGCTGTGGAGAAGCCTCATTTGGCGACGTTGCACTTCATCCTCCCTCTGAGGTCCACAAGGATCCTCTCTCCCAGCTCCCTCACTCCCCACTCTGTGCTGATGAGAGTGTTCTTCGCATTCCACAGTCCTTGTTTTATCAGGGACACCAGCAGCCAAAGCAAGTACTGTGTCCCTTTGTCCAATCAGGTACGTGCTAGTCCCAGTGGGATGCTCTGGTATCCTAGCACTTTTCTCAATCCCCCAAGTTGCATGGTGTTATCTATTCTGCCCCACACCAATTTGGTGAAGGGGTAGCTCCAGAACACGTGCTCCTGCATCTCTTAGGTGAAGCACGTGTCCCCTGGGGCAATGCAGATTCCTGGTGATCCAGTTTCTGTAAAGGTCCTCTCTGGTCACCAGCTTCTTGTGCACGGTCATCCAGTTAAGGTCCTTCCACTTGTTATCTAATTCCTTTGGCTGCATCCCTTCCCAAACTGGTGTGGGAACCACAGCCTGATAAATCTACTGGTACATGTGGCTAATGGGATCTGGCAGCGCCTGAGATACGTTGCTGAATAGGATGCAGTCAAGTTTTAGGGGGAAATGTGGCACATCCAGTTTCTTGTGATGTACCCCTACCTGCTCCCCAGACAAAATTGAAGATTATCCCTTACTGCAATTGTCTGAGTCTGGACTGCAGCAGGTACACCGTGTAAACAGGTAAACAAAAATTGGCAGGATGTCTGCTTTCAACACCATCACTTTCCCCTTGAGGGACAGCAACCACATTTTCCAAAGACCAAGCATCGCATTCACCTTGGCGATCCTCTCAGTCCAGTTGATGATAACGTTGTCTAGGCTCTGAAACGAAACCTCCAGTATATTCCAGTATCCGTGCAGAGCTTGAGACCTTTTGGCTCCGTCGTCCTGTCCTTCCAGGGTCCGAAGAACTTTAGTTTGCTCTTCAGCGGTCGAGCTCCATGACCTGCAGGGCTCTCTTCAACCTCTTGTCCGAACTTAGGGACAGCGTCATGTCGTCTGCGTATTGGGAGATATTGAGGGTTTCCCCCTTTCCTCCCGGTATCGCCAGGCCATCGCTCTGATCCTCCATTAATGGCTTTGTGAATAGAACATAAAGAAGAGGTCAAAGAGGACACCCTTGTCATACTCTGGACTCCTGGGGAATGAACTCCAGGTGGAGTCCCCCAGGTGTCCATTCACGTTGTCTCTGCTGCCCATTCCAGAGTACAGTATCTTGATCCAGTGGCTGAAACTCAAGCATTCCAGCACTCTGAACAGATAGCTCTGGTTTACTCTGCTGGAGGCTTTCTTCTGGTCCAGGCTCACCACCACCATGGGCACGTTCTGGTCCTTGGCCCAGGCGATGGCTCCCTGGTGAGCTGGAGGTTCCAGCTGACGGATATCTCTTCTACCCCACACTTCTTGTCACTATTTATGATGTAGGGTGTAGCGGCAATGCTTGTTAATAAGACAGAATTAAGTGTTGCTGTGCTTTCCCAAATGAGGCCCCATCTCTCTCTTCATATCTGTGGTGCAGTCACAGAGAAGCTATTCATGCAGGCTGATTTAAAGATGTTTTCTTTTGATAAGGGACAGCTCCCAAATGGGGATGCACTTACCTAAGCCTGGCTATCATGATCAATGGTCATCCCTGGCACCTGTCTAGGGAGTGCCAGATGGACATCTGGACTGCATTCCTAAGTGTCAGGAGTAAGTGACTCATATCTCACCTTGATCAACCAATCAGGGACTGGCAGGGCGTGGTAACACCACGTGGGTCTCCAATGCCCGCCAAACTCTCAACCAATCAGCACACATCTGTGTCTTGGTAAAAAATGTAGCACACGCTCAGGTCGGGGCTCTCCTTGGCCATTTTCGCGCACCCTCAGAGACAATCAAGTGACAACCCCTGTTGTCTGCACTGGGACTTGGACATTGTTCTAAGCGAGAGGCCGAGGATCCCGTACGTACTCAGAATTCTACCAACGTGAATGCTCCGCTTGATCAACGGCAGCCTACAGTTGCACCCTTGTCCACAACCTGAATAGCTTATTCTGAAGCAGCGCTGGCCCGGGAACTAACCAGTTTTCTTCCCGTGCAAAATAGTGACTTGCGAGGACCTGCGGTTACACTCTGTGCATAGAGACTTTCTACTAGTCAGCCGGACTGCTAGTAGACCCCTGGGAGCAATGACTGCCTTTCGCGCCGCAGTTGGATTCCTCCGCCCATCATACTCCGAGCTGCACCTCGATTGGTTGGCAGGTAGCCAGAGGACGCAGGGAAAATGCCTATTGGACGACCGCTGGAACAGAGGTTGCAACAGAGCCTGTCAGTTGGTTTGGTGTTCTTGCCGGGAAATCCTAATCCTTACACAGTGGATAAGTAAACCCCATGTTCTACATTGCATCTCGAGAATTTAATTGTTACCTCAACACAAGTTGTTATCAATTTAATTCATGAGTAATGTATTTACCTCCGAGTCTAGTGTAACAGTGGGTAATAACACTGATTAGTGATTTGGTATAGCCAAACGATATATTGAAATATATTCTCTGTTGTGTATCTCTTTGTGTTTGCATCTCTTCAAGATTATATACCTGTATATTGAAAACCCTCACAGTAAGGTATGTAATAAGACACAATAACACACAGGGAAAGGGAACTAGAGTGGTGCCAAAGAAAAGAAAATAAACAAAATGGAGCTGACCATAAAAGTGAAGGAATGCTGACCTAACTACCAAAACAAAACCCGAAACACGAAACACTCGGTTTTCTTCTAACACCCTAGCTTACCTTCACTAACTACTCAAAAACCATACAAGACAAAAGGCACTCATCTGTCCTAACTAGTGTTACTAATACAAAGACCAACTACAGTATATGTGCAAAATATACCCGACAACCTAAACTAATCCTTTATACAAAAGTTCACACAAATGCCCAAGTGAACTACAAATACCAATAAGGGAAAACAAACAAGAGTAGATACAAGGAATAGGGTACAAAAAAGCACAGAGACTGATATAACAAGTTTGGGGAAGGTATTGGCGAAATACAGAATAAACACAAACAAACAAAAGTACAAGAAGACGAACACAGACCAACAAAAGCTGAAGCTATACGAAAACATACACACACGAAGCAAAACTAATAAAAACGGAGAAGTGAAGCCGAAGCAAAACAAAAGCAAAATAAAACTGAGCAGAGCTGAACCGAAATCAAGCAAAATACCCCTTTATTTCATTCTGAAAACCTCCAAGTTAAATACTCAATAAGCTGAGAAACTGATTGATGATGACATCACAACGGCAAACATGGTGTAGTGATGGAACAATGGGGGGGAGTGACTGAATACAGGAAGTGGAAAAAAACAAAACATACGGACACACTGGGGGACGTAACATGAATATTCCCTCTTTGGTAGCACTTTACAATAAGATTCCGATATAAAGGGTTTAATAAAAGTGAATACTATCAATGGGAGAAGTAGAGACCATTTCCATCAGTTTACAATAAGCCTTAGAACAAATTATATCATTATAATCTCAAATAAAGTGATATTAAAGAGACCACTGAAGGATAAGTGAAAAAATTAGACAAGGCTGGGACCCCCTGAGAATGATAAACTGCAAAAAAGTGGAGGAGGAGTGGAAGCTAAATATACAAATAACCAAAGCATAAGCATATCTTTAATAAATATCAACAATATTAACTTATGTATAATAAATAATAATTTCAAACTGCTTGAATTTTGTTGAGGGTGATTTGTTCTTGTTTTCACAGCCCTTGAGAAACAGTGTTTCAGGTATCAATAATGTTGCAAGCAAAACACAGAGCCTTCAAAAAATGCAGACATTTTAAAGATCGCATCTGTGAAAATGTTCTACTTTTTTATTTAAGCAGCATCTAGCGCCTGGTAGGATTTTTAGAATTCTTTTTTTATTATTAGTTTCTGCACAATCACACAGAGGCTTGTATAAAATGGATTTGTCAAGTATGTGAGTTCATAATGTGAGAATTATTATTCAAATCTCTCACATGCAAAAATCCTGACCATATGAAGCACAGTAACACATACACGATCTCAAAAACGTTTACAATTACAGTATGTATTTTGTATGAGTTTTGGATTCAATCTCTCTTTAATTTGTGAAACTCTTTCTCTATTTACTGTTTTTACTCAGATAAGTATAAACTACATATGCATTTCTTTTGACATTAGGAAATAATGTTCTGTACTCAATAGCATTTTCACCACAGCACATATTATGTTACATTTTACCACACCCATACTACTGCAGGTCAAACCCCTACCTTTACAAAGCCAGTAATTGAATTAAACTGTAAATGCACTTTTACATACCCCATCTCTGTGCCTTGCAATAACACACTAAAGTCACAAGACATTTGCCCTTTTGAAATTAAAGCTCTTCTAAATATAAGATTTTTAATCTAAATCTAAAGGAGACACTCTGATATCCTTAGGGAAACCAAGAAACTAAAGAAACCTGCTATCAATAAGATATCTATATTAGCAACATTTCTCAAACTGCTCCAACATCGGGCACAGAGTAAAATCCTCTAACCTGAATGCCATGACAGGCACACCACCAATTACTCCTACATAGCACCCATAATACAAAGGACCACTAAAAACTAAAACAAGCCTGCACATGCTCACCAAGAAAATAAAATCAAAGGAAAAGGCCAGTTTGTACTGGTCTGTGGGCTCTACCTTAAGGGTCTAGAACCCATTGGCCACATCCACAGTGGTGAAATATTTTGCCGTTGTCACCTTGGCTAACTCTTGATCTAGGTAGATCATTGGCCATCGTGACAAGGGAACCTGCTTATTCAGCTGCTGGTAATTAATGGTCAAATGCCACTTACCATTAGGTTTCAGCACTGGCCACTGTGGGGAGTTATAAGTGGAGTTACACTCCCTTATGATCTGATGCTCTAGTAGAGCATCCAGTGTCTGTTTTATGGATCCATCTGCCGCGAGGAGAATGCGATACTGCCTGACAAAGGCCAGGGGTAGAGGGAATGTGTACGTGCAAATCTGTTACCCCACAGTCATAGGCACCCCCCACGAAACTTCCTGGAAATCCTGGAAGATCTCATGCAGCTGTTGACACTGCTTTTCCGTTTCCAGGGCATCTGCTTTCTCAGATTGTTCCTGTATCTGCTCTAGGAACCCCTAGAATGGGTCAGCTGAGGTGCCATCTGAAGGTTATGGATGAAAGTCCTCTTCTCTATGGAGATGCTTAATTTTAGTTGTAATATTAAATTACATGGGTTTACCTTCTCTATTAGGAAGATCATTAGCTAGTCTGTGGCTAAAGAGAAGCCTCAATGAGCAATACTTAATTATATGGCTTATACGTAAGCATTAATACTACACTTGTATTTAGTATAAAAGTAGCTGTTTACAAAGTGATTATTTTTTTCCAATTGCCCTTTGGGCCTGTTCCCTCTAGTTCTCACTTTCTGTCTCTGGATTAATAAGTGCCACAGTTACAGCTCTGCACTCCTTGGCCTCTAGGATCACTGTGTAGACCTGCCCATATAAGCAACTGATATTAGAGAAAGATTTTCTTGTTCAGCGGCTATTTGTGTGTTCAGTACTGGAAGAGCACAGAGGATAGACTCAGACTCCAGGTACATAAAAAAGCAGGGAAAATATAAATTAATATGTATGTTTGCAATGCATCTTCTTTTACAGTATGTTTGGAGAAATTTTCTTATATACTATAGAAATGTTGTTGCTGTTTTTGTTTGTTTTTAATGAAAGTAAAAAAAGCTTAAATCAGTATATCAGAATTATGCCAAATGACTCAAAACCTTACTGTGCATTTGAGAAGCAACATGAGTCCAAATGTGTTTGGAAATCCTGTATATACAGGGTGTTGGTCTTTTGATGTAGCTTAAGTCTGACATCTTCCTGGTAAAATGGAATCCTTTTTTAAAAAAAAGACTAAAACAACTACAAAAAATAACTAAAAGAAACTACGAATATACTGCCTATATCATGCCTCACTAGCAGCTTTTCAGATTCAAATTCTGCCTTCTTAAGATGTTTTTCTTAATGTATGTAAGAAAAATTAAACAATTTAGCAATTGAAGCTGCTACTATGTTTTGGAGACCAAAATTAATCTGAAGTGTGACAGTGCACACAAACCAGTTATTTATTTCTAAAAAATGTACTTCTTCGCAAAAACAAATACTACCAAAAATTATACAATCGGCCCAATTCCACAGGATGTTCAGTGGTTTTTAGTAGCCAGATGCGCATCGCATTTTCTTCTACAGCTCAGGGAGGTTGAATTAATGGCATCTGTAGAGAGTTTAGATTTATTCAACTCTTGTGATTTCACATCAGGATCCAGATGGCAGTGCTAAAATCGATTTAAGTTTGAAGAGTAAGAGATAACAACTTGCAAAGATTTGGTTATGAATTGCATTTTGTAAAGAAAAAATGATCTAGAGTGAAATCAGTTCAGTGTTTAGTGTGCCAAGTGTCCTGGAAGGAAAACAACAAGTGAAAGACCTTTCAGGACAATAAGTTTTGTGTGAGTTGAAAATAAAATGTTTGTACAGTCCTATATGGGACTGTGCATGCTTCTCTGAAACAGGACCACTGGTACATCATAGGTGCCTGGGGGAGGGGGGGTCTGCAAATCCATGACAGTCCACCCAAACCTGCACTCATAAATTGCTAATGTGCTATCTCTGGGTTGCATAGTGTCATCCAGGGGTTGGAATTCACCACACATACACGGGGCCTAATATTAAGTTCTTACAATTAATGCTTCTGTGTCTTTTAAAATGAAGAAAATATAAATAAAGATATTTTGTTTATTCATTTAGCCTTTTAGATTAGGAACACTGGTGATAGTTAATACTACCTACATGTCTTATCAACCTGCCCCATAGGTACATCATTAAGTTGGTATAACCCAGTATAGGAAACTTAACGAAGCAGAAAGCCTTTTACCACGTAAGTATGAACGTGATCATAATTCAAGTTTAAAGGATCAAGTTGGCCAAGGCGTTTTTATCAATATATTCTAGGCCTGTTTAAAGTATTCATCCCACTCAAATGATGTGCTAATTTAATTACAATTAATGTATATATTATCATAATGTGAATATTTGTAATGGAAGTTTGAATACTATTAACACCTTTATTGGTGAATGAAGCTTAAATTTAAGAAAAAACAACATCTAAAAAGACAAATCAAACTAACATATTTTTAACATAAATATTCTATCCCTTTGCTCTATACTTGATGTAAATACCTTTTAGCAGCAATAACTGCTGTCAGTCTTTTTGGATTTCTCCACCAACTTTAGACACTGTAATTGTGGCTGTATAAAGTTGGTGGGGGATCATTGTTGGACAGCCAACATCAAAGTTTTTATTAGGTTCAGTTCTGGATTCTGCCTGGGGCACTCAGCATTTACAGTACTTCTTTCTGTGAAGCCACTCCAGTGTAGCTTGGGCACTGTGCTTTGGGTCACTGTTTTGCTCGTAGGTGGGGATTTTCATTAAACATTTTTGGTCTTTTGCAGAGTGAAGTAAGTTTTCCTCTTAAAGATTTGCCTAGTGGTCTATTTGTTTTCTCCTCAATTTTGAAAACCTTCCTAGTCACCGGTGATAAATAACTATGAGTCCCATAACATAAGGCTGCAACCACAACAGAGATGGTGTTGACTGAATGATACACTATGCTGGGTTTGCACCAGATTTAACTTTTGGATTGTAGACCAAAAACTCCTAGGTTTATTTTGTCCCACTACAAAATATGTTGCCAGATGTTTTCAGTATCAGACTCTTAAAGTTTCTCTGATATCAGACTTTGATTTCGCTAGCTCTTGCATAAGTCAAATTTAGGTTCACACTGGCAGCTTTTCCTCCCTGGATGCTCAATTTTGAGACAAACTGCTCTACAGAGTCTGCATAGTATAATACACCCCCCACTTCACTTTATGATTGCCTTCACTGTGCTCAAAGGGTCATTTGGTTTCTATAAATTTGTTTTATAATTTTTTCTTTACCTTTGAAATTTGAAATATCTCCTGATATAGTGACCTTAGACAAGTATGTATTTATACTGAAATTGTGTTAATTGCTATTATCACACAACGGCCACTCAACTATTTGTCTCAATTGTATAACAGTACATTGTGCACTTGAACTAATTTGGAATAACCATATAAAAGGGGATGAGTACTTATACAATCAAAATTTTAGTTTTTTGTTGACATTTAATTTATTTTACTAAAAAATATTTAATCTGGGCAATCACAAGTATGTTATTAAAAATGGGTATTCAGGTTCTCCAAAAAGCTCTACTGTGGGTTAGTGTGTTGCTGCTCTCAGTTACAGATGCAGCCATTCAAAATGCGAGGTAAAAACCCGCGATACGGTAACCTACCCACAAGCCACCGCGGGGCACCGAGGGTACCGCAGGGCAAGTGATTGGCTGGCCAAAATGACCGACAGGGGCACTCGTGGTGCATTGGTTGGTAGTGCAAAGATTTAATCATTTAATGTCTTTACTGTGCACATTTTAATCCGCTTAGTTTTGAATATTTATATGGATTTTACCACTAAAGGGAAATTTTAGTAGCTGAGCATAAAAAGAAGAGGAGCATAACGCATCTGAAGGTCATAAACGATATTAATTTAGGAACATAAACATTACTGTATGTATGTAAACTACTGTGTATGGCTGGTCTTGGTAGTTTAAAGAAAAAATACACACCAGTCTTCCATTTCTCCCTAAACATTTTAAGCATGAACGTTTTATGAAACGGTACCCAAATATGCGATTGCTGTATAGAATGAATTTTAATTAAAAAAAATTATTTAACACGAACATTAAGCTGTTTACATCTTCTGCCTGAGAACAGTCACCCGTTGCTACCCAACGCAGAATGGTGATTGGCTGACACCATCTGACACCCCTCTGATTGGAGAAAAAAGACGTGCTGGTTTGCTATACCAGGAAGAGGATTTCTTTCTATTCAAAACGTGTATTTTAAAAGTTTAAGAAGTATATCTGTTTTAGATCGTATTTAAGATCGTATTATTAATAACCATAATAACAACCAACCAACTAAAACAACCATATAAACATAATACCAACCAAAAACATAGATAACAACCACAATACAAAATCAAATAATCAAACCATTTTACACTCGCAAAGTCCTCCAATTATCATAATCCCGCCCCTTATGCAAAACCAAACCTTCCTCCCATCCCAGTTTATCCTGTTTATCATAAACAAAATCCACCTCAATTTTCAACATAAAGCATTACACAAAATCAATACCTCAACACTCCATACTCAACAACGATAATTCACAAACAGCCAGAACATGTAACTACACATTCCTAAACATACCTAATTTCCATAGCCCCGCCCCTTATGCAAAACCAACATCCCTCCCCTGTTCTCTCTCTCCCCTGGCGGTTGTAATTGTTTTTATTTTCAAATAAATTTTAGCAAAGTCATGTATTTTAAAAATCTTAAGATTTTTATATTTATGTCTTTATTTAGTGGTTTCATTAGTGACAAAGGCTAAACTTTCTTGGAAAAATGTCTTTTATGTAAACCATGTTTGCTATTAATTCATTCAGGGCTAAAATATGTTCATTGTCTTCTAATGAAAGAAGGGTTCCTTTCGCCGTAGTCGGGAGCCTAGCCTTTAACTAGTAAGTACTGTATTTACTGGGTTTTTGAGGGGGGGGGGGGGGGTGTCTTTCGCTGGAAATCTCGCCTCCTACTTTGAAAATACCCGTGAAACCGGTTCAATTCGTCACAGCCAGCACTCCTGCAGAGAGGGGGGTTGTACTTGCAGTGTATACAGTACAATGCTCTTCGTTAATGTCTGTGAAGTTTTATTTAATCTCTAAGCCATACTGATTCTTCTGGAAGCCAGTTTCCGCCAGGGAGTAAAAAAAAAAAACACACTACGGTATTCTCTCCAATGCAGTCCAGTTAAAAACATACCTCTGATGCTGCTCCTAAATGAATATCGTTTATGACCATCAGAAGCTTTATGCTCCTTTTCTTTTTTCCAGTGGATTGAACAGGGAGAGGCATTTCATGATGTACTTTTCACTGATGAAACAACAGTGGCTCTGGAACAGTTTTCAACCAAGTCGTTTTATAAAAAGGGGAGATATGTACACGTTACTGAAGCTAAAAGTTTAGCCTTTGTCACTAATGTAAACACTAAATAAAGACATATAGAAATCCCTACGTTACAGACTGTATATGGCTGGTATTGGTAGTTTAAAGAAAAAATACACACCAGTATTCCACTTTCTCCCTAAACATTTTAAGCATCAGAGTCTTACATGTGGTTATTTCGAAAACGTTTGTACGTGCTCCTTCTTGCCATGTTACTGTTTACTGTTACTGACCATATTAAGTTTAAGTGCCTGTGGGCACTTCTCCTGTCCGTGGGGGGTGGACCGTCTTTCATTAGAAGGTTAGTCTGTTCTACTCTGAGAATGTAGAGGGGGTGGAAAGTGCCCGCGGTCATTTAATTAGTATTAAAATCTTAGTTATCTTTCTAGTTCACAGGTTTGCATGCATAATTTAATTTTGAAAGCCACTGAGACATCAGGTACTACTGTTGTATTTATGAAAAAGAAACAAAACAAAAAACATACTAACAACTGTGCCATCCTACTCCTTAGTTAATTCATTTTATTATTCATAAACAGTTAACATTGTTAGCAAAATATTTTGAATTATATTTAACCCTATTTTTTCTTTAGTTTTGTATTTAACTTATTATATGATAGTCAGACTTAATGTATATTAATGTATATTTGAACAATGAAAATATATTTTTACAAGATATTACATTAAGCACTTAAAATTAATATGGTTAATAATAGTAAACTGTAACATGCTGTAACAAGATCAGTTAAACTGCGAAGAAAATCCTTTCAGAGAAAATGCTTCAGGTGTGAAGAACAAACCTGTTCCCACACACCTTGCCCCCACTACCATTAGAATATACACAAACATTTTAGCGTTTCATTCTGAGCAGAAGACCCTCACACCTGAAGAGTGCTGGCTGTGACGAATTAAACCGGTTTTAAAGGTTTCAATCACAGATTGGGACTCAGTAAAGTAACACACAGCGCCACTGGATTTGATAATACTGTACCTAACCAAAATCCGCAATATGGAAACAGAACCTGTGTAATTGTTGATAGATGATGTACTCGTAACATTTTTTCAAGACGAACTACAACATTTAAAAAATGACTTGTATGTACTTGATATGTCTAATCAATCCACGGGTTCCAGCACAAAACGAAACTAAAACGCATACCGTTTCGTGCTTCTTATTAGTTGCTCAAAAGTAATTTGACCGTATGAAATGCATAATATAAACCTAGAAACATATACGTGAGCAGTACTTAAGCACTGTAGTATCGGTGTTAAGACATACCTCTCAAATACTGTAAATCAAGTTAAAAATATCTCAAGACCGATTCTGGTCGTAATGAAACCATGTTTCGTGTATGTTTTCTTTTTCATCTTGAAATAACTCATTTCTAAATACCTTTTTCACTGTTAACATCTTGTAGCAACTTTGCGACAAAATATACACTCTGACAGTTCATCCTGCTACCAACATTAAATAAAACAAATCTTAAGATTTCTATATTTATGTCTTTATTTAGTGGTTTCATTCGAAGCTTACAATGTTTAGGGAGAAATGGAATACTGGTGTGTATTTTTTTCTTTAAAGTACCGAGACCAGCCATATACTGTATGTTTATGTTAAGATTTCCCTTCAGTGGTAAATTTAGATATGAATATTCAATACTTAAACAAGCACAGTTAAGACATTAAATATACATATACATATTGTATACAGTACAGTTTGCATACGGTAATATGTTTATGTTACGCGATTAAAAAATAAATAAATAAAACTGAAAGGACAAGCACCAGCTGGATTTGAACACACAACCTGCCAGTTGGTAGTCATACACCTAGACCAGTAGGCTACAAGACAGCTTGCATAAGCAGGCAGGCGAAACAGCCCTACACAGCTCTGCCGCAGTACACGGATATAATCATACCGTTATTAAATTCTTGAGATACGCGATTCCATATTATATTCCCTTTTCATCAAATTCTAAAAGTATGCTTGTTGACTCCGGTATCACGTTAGTTAAAGAGTTCGAAGCTTACAATGTTTAGGGAGAAATGGAATACTGGTGTGTATTTTTTTCTTTTCATGATAGGTGGCGCATTTTAAATCATTTTCGTAGTTAGAAATTATGAAATGCCCTGTTAAAAGCAAGGAAGTTTTTATGCCCGTTGAAGTAAAACAAAATGCCTGACAAAGTATGGCTTGGACAGATTCCAAGTGCTTGTACAAATGTGCTAAAGAATTTATACTTTGAGTATACAGCTTGTCCAAAGTCATCCATTATTAATACTATTAGTAATATCTTCAATAAAGGCTTTGATGCATAAATATTTCTGATAAAGGTAGGTTGTGTACTTTTGTCCAACTGAGCAATCTTGCTTTCATAAAATATACCAACATTTGAATGACTGATGATTAACATGCTGTAATACACAGTTCAAAATTAAAGGCTCGAATGCTGTACATGAGAGGTTAAGCTCCCTCTGGCGGTTTTACAAGGCGACGCCGGATAGTTAGTCACGTGACACACGTGATACCGCGTGATACCCCGGTGGGCGTGTCGCGGTATGCCGTGAAATACCTCACTCATTTTGAATGGCTGCATCTGTACATGAACAGTTGTGGGGAGACAATTGGTTGTGTGAGTGTTTAAAAACTAGCAAGCACAGACTTCCTATGACAGGTAGGTAGTACTGAGGCAGAACCTCTTTGTACAACTTTCAGATTTATCTGAATTTATTTTAAATCAGTTTAATGGTGAAAATTCACTGAGTGCTTTAGTTTAGAAAGATTTTAGGGGTGTGAGAGTTTTTTTTAATTGTATGGAGGCCGTTAATCAATTTAACTGGTCAGCTAGGATATTTAAAGATTTCAATAAGAAATTCATGTAAGAAATCAAAAAATAGTTTAGGCTTTTGTTTTGGGGTTTGATTGTGGTGCCTTATTTATCACCTGCACTGTAAATTGCATGGGTGTTTTTTTAACCTAATTGTAATTTTGTGTATCTCTCCTTCTTTACTTGCTTATTTGTAAGGTGCCCTTATGACATGCCCAAAGGGTTGTCAATGTACAGATTTACACAATTTGTATTTCTTCAAAATGGAACTGATTGTAATGGGATGAAGATATTTGCAAGGTCTAGTAACTATGTATTGGATACTTACTAAAGGCAGAATGGTGAAGCCATATCTCAGTATCTCACAAGAACAAATGTCCAACATTGTTTAACATATAACAATGAGAATGTTTCTAATGGAAAACTAATGAAGCAAAAATGTACATAAGAAAGATAGTCTGTAACTCCTTTTATGTTTTGATTCTCATAATGCAAAAAATACAGTGCAAGTTTATTACACAAAAGGTTTAGATGCAGTTTGCATGAGTGCTTCAAAAACGTTTTGAACAATCTATTGTATTTATATGAACATAACAGTCATATACTGTTTTAAGTAACCATTAAAATCAAATCATAAATATATTTGTTTTATTATTTCTATAAAAGTTATTCTTTAAATTTCTGTAAAGGTTCATTATCTAAACTAATAATAATCCACTGGATGTATACTTTTTCTTTGGTGTCCAGCTCCTATCTGAAGCTACTGAGACTATGAACAATGGAAGGAACCAATGTCATCCTGTTTTATGAGTTCATCATCGTGGGATTTCCACGTCTGCAGGAGCACAATTTTGTTTTCTTCATCTTCTTCCTCATCCTCCTCCTGGCCACATTATTGGGTAATATGCTCATCTTGGTATTAATTGCCCTAGATCACCGGCTCCACACATCCATGTTCTTCTTTCTCTGGAACTTGGCTGTCTTAGAAGTACTGATAACTGTTACTGTCATACCCAAGTTGTTAGGAGCTCTTTCGGGTCATGACAGGACAATATCATTCTCTGTCTGTTTTGCACAATTTTTTTATCTCATTTGCAAGTGTTGAAGTATTCCTTGTTACAGTGATGGGCTTTGACCGTTATGTCGCTATTGTGAAACCTCTGCATTACAACACCCTAATGAGCAGTAAGGTTTGTGTTACAATAATAGCCTCAGTCTGGCTTCTGAACTTCCTTGTACCTTTAACATCTGTAGTACTGGCAAGCACTTTGCCATACTGTAGATCAAATCTTATCCTGCACATTGCCTGTGACTACCCCACTGTAATGTCATAGCCTGTGGTGATGTCACAGCACAAGTGAACTTTGCTTTGTGTGTTGCAATGGTTGGAATTTACATTCCTGTTCTGTTTATTCTTTGGTCCTACTACAGAATTGTATGTTCAGTGATAAAGATGAAAACTGTGGAGAGCCGTAAGAAGGCCTTTTCAATATGGTCTTCGCACATTTCTGTGATCTTTCTGTACTGTTTCTATAGTGTATATTGGATTAAGAGCAGAAAGTATCCCTCCTGATGGACGAATCTTCATTGGTGCAGTGTATTATTTCCTCACCCCTTTGGTCAACCCCATCATTTACGCCTTAAGGAATGAAAATATCAAGGCAGCAGCTCACAAATATTTGAGGCTGCAGTCCCCTTTCTAGCACAGTGCAAACAATAGTGTAAACACAAGACTATAAACTGTAACTCCTGCAATTTCCCTCACGGGATCAATAAAGTATCTATCTATCTCAACCACATGATCATTTTAATTTCAATGTCTAAAGCAAAAGAAGAGGTTAAGATATCCTTCACATGATAATCATGTGATACAATTTCATGGTAGTACTTATAATAATCATACTGAGGAGTTGAGGTCAATGTTTAAGAAAAATACATCACTTCCTATTTTGATTTAATTAAAATATTTTTTTAATTAAATGGCATTATTATTATTGTATAATTGATATGTTCAAATACTAGTTCTGTAACTTAATACCTTTCAGTAACTTGTTCTCTAATTTTCAAAATGATATTTTATCGTGTATTTTTTAAAAAGGAACTTTAAAAAAGTTAACATTTATGGATTTTATCAGCAGGGCAACATGAAAAGATGTTGATTCCAAGGTAGACTCTTCAGGATCTAAAATGTATTAAACCACAAATTCAAACAAATCAAAAATCAGCAACATGCTATCACCATCTGGAATTAAATGTCTTAAAAGGAAGTAAAATCTACAGTATAACTATATGTTAATTAATGCAGAAATAAACATAGTGGTTTAGGAACAAGACAAATCGTAATGGTCATTTTCTGTTTAAATACATAACAGTGTGGTAATTTGTCAGATAAGGAACTATTAATATTATCAACCTGACGTGTTTCTTATACAACATTTTATAATGCCACAGCCATCCCTTGTTGTTTAATACACTTACATCACAGTACAGCCTTCTATTAGTACAATGGGCATTTGTGGAAAAAGACAGTGGTCCCAAGGATCTTAATCCTTTGGGAGAAGCAGCATTCCCCCGAGATTCTGTTAAAAATAAATTAATTAATCAAATGGGGAAGTCACTATAATTCAGATAAATGGAGGCTATCCTCACAATGCATGGTCAAGAAATGACTAATCAGTGGTCTATAATAAAATAATACAAGTACACAGGTGTCAGGGATGAGTATTGATACTCTGTTTCCGTCAATCACAAGCACAAGCAACAAATGTAATGTACATATTTTTATCTTGTATGTTTTTGAAAGGTAGTAGAATGTCCTACTTCACAATGCTTCTAGTCTGAGTAAGCACTACTGAGTGTGGGGAGTTTCATTTTTGCAGTTGTTGGGAAATCTTCTTTAGTGAGACAAAAACCAAAGGGTGTGATTACAAAATTGATTTGACACTAATCATTTTAAAAACATAGTCTTGTGAATACATACAGTACATACAGTTGGTGTATTTAAGAATGTGTTATAAATGTCCTTTTAAAATGTTTTAGTTAGAGAGATGGCTCATTCTGAATTGAACAAAACAAAATATCACACTGATCAGAAAGATTGGGGTTGTTTTGTCTTTTCACGCTACAAATTTAAAAAAGATTAGATTGTTTTTGATGAGATGTGTAGAAAAGCTCATGTTTTATGCTTTTACATGTACATTCATATATTTGCAAATAAAACGTTTTATTATTTATAAATGTTATTATTATACCAAAAGAATTGGTAGCACTTTACAAAAAGGTTCCAATATTAAAGGTTAATAAATGCTCTATTAATAATGAACTGACAAGGATTCATAGTTTATTGAAAACGAACAAAGTATTGTAACGCCCTCGCCTGGTGGCGAGGAGGAAGCGCCCCTAGGCGCTCGTAGTACTGCTGGCCATGCTGGGAGTGGTAGCCGGGGAGAGTCTGAGGGTCAGCACGATGACCAGCGGCTGACCCTACCTGTGTAAATAATGTCCTAGTAGTTCGAGTGCCCTGTGTAGTCTTGTAAAAGTATAGTGTGTTGTTAGGTAATTACCACCCTAAAGATGTGTACGTGTTCCGTCAGTCTCCTCATGTGCGTGTATATCCTGTGTTCGGTTTTGTGTGGTTGTTAACGAATAAAGCTAGTGCTTGGTTGGTTAATTGCGTCTCCACTGTTCTTTTGTTCTGAAAAGAACCTGCAAATGCTACAGTATTAATTAAGGATTAACAAAGATGTTCTCAGGCCTTTATTAACTGTGATTTTCATGCTTTGTAAATGTTTTCTTAAAATGAGTCTGACACAAACTCAAACTTTACAGAGCGCGAAAAATAGATTAACAAATGTCAATTGTTTTGCTAAACACGAATTCTCTGCTCTGTGGAAGAGCAACACAAGCTGTAGTGCTTTATAGAACACCCTTTGAAGAAATCCACAGCTTACTCAACTACAAGATCACAATTGAAGGTATACTAGATATTTATGGGAAACGTAGATGTGTTGAAGAGTGTATGCAGTTTCAGGCTATTGACTCCTTTCATCCAGGACAGTGGGAGAATTGTAGTATGTTCTTTTATGAATGTGCTGTTACAGCATTCTGCCATTTATAACCATCAACCACATTCAGACTAAGCCTTATGAACAACCTTCCTATTTACTTACCCCACATTGGGTGGATATACAGTATATTATTAACAGGCATTTGTAAAGGCTTTATAAGCCTTTTATACATTCTTTGCAGCACTTCATGTAAAGTGTGAACCTATTCACTTTAACGCTACTCTGAAAAGGTGATCGGGATCCAATGCAGACGCAGGAAAAGGTGGCAGGTTTGAAGGCGAACAATCCAAAACAAGGAGCGAGATCATAGTCAGAGGGCGAAAGGTAGGTTGAAATCCGGTAAAGGTACTAAAGGGAAACTATCCAAAATGTGAGACAGAGTCAAGTTTGAAAAGAGGAAGGTAGCTAATAATCCGGTGAAGACACTGGTGGCAAACAATCCGAAGAGCAAGGCGAGATCTGTAGTCCGAAGGCGAAAAAGGGGGAGTCAAATTCCAGGAAGACAAAAGGTAAGAAACACTAGGTAGAGCTCACGAGAAGTTTACTCAATACAGAGCACCAATACGCAGGTAAGAGAGGCTTAAATAGTGCAGCCTGCCGCACAGTAAAGCATCTGATGATGAATTAACACGTGTGGCGGTGTTTGTAGTTAACACCCAGCTGCTGGTGTTGATTAGTCCTCTTCGGGGCTGCTCTGGGCAGGCTGGTTGTCATGACATCCATGCTTTTTAATGCAAAATCATGTTACAATAAACTATTAATAGACATTAATAAAGCTCTTGTTCCCAGTGTGTTCATCTTTTTGCAGTACATCTTGTAACATGTGAACCTATCCATCCTTATTAATGCAAAATCATGTTGCAGTAAACTATTAATGACATTAATAAAGCTTTTGAAAATCTCACATTTAATGTGCAATTCATACAGATCATATTTTCAAAACAAGATTCTTTTAATTACAATGATTATAACCACTGTATTATAATAATAATTGCTTGCACTTATATAGCACTTCTCTGGACACTCCACTCAAAGCGCTTTACAGGTAATGGGGACTCCCCTCCACCACCAATGTGCAGCATCCACCTGGATGATGCGACAGCAGCCATAGTGCACCAGAACGCTCACCCCACATCAGCTATCAGTGGGAAGGAGAGCAGAGTGATGAAGCCAATTCATAGATGGGGATTATTAGGAGGCCATGATATTAAGGGCCAATGGGAAATTTGGCCAGGACACAGGGTTACACCCCTACTCTTTTTGAGAAACACCCTGGGATTTTTAATGACCGCAGTGTGTCAGGACCTCGGTTCTACATCTCATCTGAAGGATGCCGCTTGTTTACGGTATAGTGTCCCCATCACTATACTGGGGTTTAGGACCTACAGCAGGAACCTTAGTTTTTCCCAAGAGGTCTCTCATCCAGGTACCGACCAGGCTCACACCTGCTTAGCTTCAGTAGGTTGCCAGTTGTGAATTGCAGGGTGATATGGCTGCTGGTACCAGTTATAAAAATATTTTGCAATTACAAGTACAAAAACAGAATTATTGGACAAAGTAACTTTACAGTATGTTAATGAAAAATATTTATATTTTACACAGAAATTAAATGTACAGGTTTTGTTTTGTACAGATCTCAGAAGTGGCATAAAATGAAAACAATAACATGATATATTAAAAGTGTAAAAGACTAATTTAAATGCAGTGAAATAACTTTAACTCTTGACCTAATTCAACACTTAACAGCAAGTATTCTTCTTCAGAGGGAGCACCATGCTTTCATTTTTTTCCAATTTTGGATTTTATTTTACTATCTATTGCTGCTGTACAGAGCTTTGCAACATCCAGCAAATTTGTCCTTGTGGTATGAAACTGTAAAACCTCATTGTATTTCTCTGGTGGATTAATTGTTAGCTCTGCAGTGGCAGCTGTTGGAACAATTGTGTCCCTGTCCACATTCATCCTCCGAAATGCTTTCTTCATTGTCCCCTTTCTTCTGAATTTCAGCACCTTCTTGTATCATAGCACAACACTGAAAGGAGCATTTACTGCAACACAAAGTTGGAAGGTGAGGTATTTACTAAGTAGGGTAGAGAAATCTTACACAGAGTAAAACAATTCATTCATAAAGGAATTCTGTCTAGATTTTTGTCATGACTGGTTGTCAGAGGCAACACTGTTAACTTTCACTCATATTCAAAATGATCCTGAAATCACTTATCTTTTATATAATTTTGACTGTTTTAATTGAAGACTGTGTTACAGGCACTGACAGAATAATCCTGTAACAGGTGCTGCAGAAACGAGTCCCTCTAGAGGTTCTAGTTGAGGTTTTTAAATGATTCCTATAACATGGCTCCTGGTATTTTGTAATCCACTAAAATGGAAAAAAACACATATATTGAACAACGTAAAATATAACGGCTAGAAAAAATAGAAATGCACACATTAGCCAGAAAAGCTCCCTTCTGTTTTAGTGTCTATGTGGTTCTGTTTGGAGGTTGGGAGCCCAAGATATCTTCAGATAGGTGTGATGTCCAACATGAGGGGTCAACTGAAATATTGTAATTTCAGTGTAAAGATAATAAGCTGCCACCTCCACACGGCATTCAATCTTTCAATCATCCGAGCCCAGGGAAATGACACTAACACTACCCAATTAGTAAAAAATAAAAATTTAAAGTCATGTTCAAAACAAACTCATTTTTACATACTGTGTACAAAAGCCACATTAGTATTTACCTCTCTTTCTGCCTCTATGAACTTCACTCTTCTTCCTTTTCTTCCTAATTCTCTTTTTCTTGTGAGAAGAATCAGATGAGGATTCAGATGATAGTGAAAAACTTGATGCATCTTCATCTTCTGATAAAGATGACTCAGTTGAAAGAGCTGACATTCTTTTTCTTGCTGTGAAATCCAACAAATGTTATTTAAAGATATTAAACATATTGTAGAAAAGACAAATGCTGATTGAAATTCAAATTAAATCTAAATTTTGATGCATTTATTGAAACAGACTTTACAATGCAATCACGCATCTTTTTTGTATGTGTTACAACTGTATTAAATATCTATTTTTGGTAAAGTATTGTACTCATCAGTTTCTGGCATGGTACAGTAATAACAACCTTACCTACATAACATAGAAAAAAGTGTTATCTACATTCCATCAACTGGTCTCTTAGAAAACCACGTTCAGGAATCAGGTCTTTATTCTTTTCTTCTTGCCACTGCAGTTTAAGCTTTAGACTTTCCAGTTGTGCCTTGTATCTTTCAACTGCCAATAATGTCATGAGAGAATCACAACCCTTTCCCCCTAAATAAATGAGAGAAAGTGATTAAGTGAGCATGTTTTCTGAATAAGCAACACCAAAAATAATGAAGCACATACTGCATACATGCCACATACTGTAAGTATGCTTTTAACCTTTATCAGTGAACTATCAACATGCTTTTAGCTACACCATACAGTATAATTTACTTAGTTTTTTTAAGTTGTAATATTTTTAATTTAATGGTGTCATGGGGTAAATTCCAATTTCATGCATAGGATAGAGTGAAACCAATGATATTTAAGAGAGAAAATAGAATGTCCAATACACTTAAAACACATGCTCATCCTAATTAAATAATCAGCTTTCTTGAATTAAACAGCTGTAAGGAGTGATTCTCAGAGTCTTGTTTGTCACTTTAACAACAATTGCCATCACAAGTCCCAAATAGCAATTGGGCTATATCTCAGCAAAGCTTTATACCTCAAATACATCCAAAAAGGGTTTTACTTACTGCTGAACCAAGAGTTGCCTGTGGTGTATTTTCCATCCCCCTTTCTGGCAAACTGATGCTTGCAGGGTTTTGATCTAGTTTTTTTTCTTCTGCTGTGCCTCCATTTTCATGTTCTTGAACCTTGTCATTTACCCAGTCAATGAGCGCTTTAATTATTCCCCCAATGCACATGTATAACGGTTCCATTTGACAATTAAAAAAAAAAAGTTATTAAGATTACATATGTGAAAATGTTACCCTTGTTCACAATTATTATCTATTTATACTATATTAATGAACATTACAGGTGTCCTTCAATTGTAATATGGATGGAGAATAATATTTAACCAGTTGTGCAGTTGTACGCAGGACTTCTATAATTGTGAAAATGTCTCGAAAGTCCTGTGATAAATAGACCACGTGAAGATTAAGAGCAAGAAAGGTCAGATTTTGGAATTGTGCAACACAGTATTTCACCAGAGACTCCCAGTTGTCCAACATATCTGGGTAAGGTTATACATTTGTATTGCTTATTTATATTTTGCAAAGTTTATGAATTAAAAAATATGGGAAAATGTGTCTCTTTTTAGTCAATGTACAATAGATACAAGAGGTTTCTATAACACTTGGATTGAAATTAAATTATATTTCTGTCACTACAGGTTTTGTTGTGGGCATTTGATGCTTTTTAACTTGAAGTACCCTGAAAAAGCTATTAATTGTAACTATAATTGATAGATTATTTACATAAGCACTAATATAACTCTAAGAAAATAAGTGAAAAATGTTTTTTTCATCCTCTTGCATACATCTCATTATTGTATTGATACAAGAAATTGCCAAGTAAACAAGAACAATAACACTTCCCAATGTTATTAAATTTGTTTTAGATGCTTTTTAGTGTTTTTAACTTGGTGATATTTTAGTTATGGTTTGTCTGTATTTTTTTTTTTAGGCAATATGACATCTTGCAGATGAAATTACTTAAAAAGATAAGTGGCAGCACAACAAAGGAAAACAAAATTGAATTTGGTATAGTGGCTTAAACGAAGACATATTTTAAAAAGCAAAATTGAGGGTCAACTTTGCCAAAACAATGGGCATTTGAAGGACAGGAGGATGAAAAGTGATGTAAAGTATATACCTGGTAACTGCAGTAGTACCCTTACCCGTCGTGTTTTGACTTTGTTCTATTAATTTAATAAAATTGAAAAATAATGTATTGCTTTATATATTTAAATGTTATGCTCTGTAGGGTTATGGTGTTTATATATCCTCCCTTTTTTGCTGTCAAGAGTTTGTCAACGTTCAAAGCGCCGCAGAAGAACCTGTGTGAAATCAAAGACGAATCTTTGTACTCAAAATCAAAACTTTCACTTTTTCAATGGATGAAATTTTTACAAAGGTAAGTTTCACAGAAACTGATGAAATGATCACAGCAAATGGTGTCACAGATTTCTTAAACTGTCTATTATCCAGTAAAATGTATGTATTTTGCTATCCTTTTAAAAGTCACAGGCATAAATCAAGAGGAAGAACAAATATAGTGTTAAATGTTTTGCAATTAAATCTGAAACCATTTCCCTAAAACTAAAGAGAAAACAGCTTAAATCAACAAACATATTGATTTCCCTCACTGACTCGAATGACTTGAATTAGATTTGCCCAAGTATTGCATCTTTGCCAAATAGACATGATTCAGGATTGCAAAGCCGCGAGCAGCAGCTTCTTGTCAAAAATGGCCAAGAAGGTCCAGGGTGTCTGTGTGAAAGCTATCCGGAGGTACCGCAGAGGTACCTGGGTGGCAGAAGGGAGTTTGTAGTAATTGATGAGAGCAATTTCAGACACAAAGAAAAGGTACATTCTGTATGGGATATTTATGGCATTCCATTATTGTTTCGTTTACTTTTAGCTTACTCTTTGCATTCTGATGATAGGAAAATGTATTTGCAGATAATTGGAACACTATTAAGACAAAACTATAAAGTTCTTGAATGTCTAACAATAATACAACATATTTTGTGAAAGCAGATTTAGCAATAATTAAAAAACTCTCCTCATAGATTGACCCATTTCACACAAAAGAATCAGCAGAATGATTCTTAAACAAAATGAACGTAGAAATGTAGAGCAAATCTCCACTTTTGTTATATGTCCTTGTTATATAATAGTTACTGTATTTGATAATGTTTAACGTAACATGTTTCCCTTTTCTCTTTGTTTGGCAGTATCGAAGGGGAGGTTTTCTGCAACATGGCAAAAGAAACAATGAGTTTTTGGAATGCTGCGGGTGAAGACTGAGAAAAAGAAGCCAGTCCTGAGTCTAGTGGAGAACAGGACAGAAAAACATCTCATACTCCTCATTGTTCATTACAGATTACCACAAACTAGAATAATCACAGATAAGTGGTGAATATACAGGGCAGTACTAGACAGTCTTAGTTACAACCATTTTACTGTCAATGACAGAATAACCTTTGTGATTTCTTGCACAGGTGCTCATACACAACATGTGTTGTTTCTTTCCTCTACTTTTCAACATGGAATAAACTTTTGCCTTTTCCTACTTGATTTGATGTATTTACTATTTTTTACAGTAGTAATTACTTGGTTGCCATGCCTCAAACTCAAAATAAATTTTATTTCTAACTGTGTATAACAAATATTGTTTCCTTAAGATACTGTAAAGATACTTTGTCCAAGATTTCTGTTTTTGCATTTGCAAAATATTTTTATAAGTAATACAGTGTTTTAAATTATTGTCATTAAAAGAATCTTGTTTTGGATATGTGGTCTGTATTATTGGCACTTTTAATGTGTGGTTTACAAAGGCATTATTGATGTCTTAATATTTTACTGCAACAAACTGGTTTTGCATTAATAAGCATGAAAAGGTTCACACTTTACGTGGGGTAATGCCAAAATTGAACATGCAATGAACCAGAGCTTTATTAATGTCTATTAATAGTTTACTGCAACATGAGTGTGCATTAATAAGCATTAATTGGTTCACACTTTACATGAGGTGCTGCAAAGAATGTACAGATGCAGCCATTCAAAACAAGCAGGCGATACCGCATTATTTTGCGGTGCGCTTTACGCAGTCTACCGTGAGTTACCATAAATTCTCCTGTAGTACCGCAAGTAAAATAATAGTATCCGGAATTTCTGCAAGGTGGAGCTAATAAAGCTCAAACTAATGTTTGAGCTGTCGCCATCAAATTCTTTAACGAAGATATTACTAATAGTATTAATAATGAATGACCTTGGACAAGCTGTAAACTCTAAGTATTGCCCTGGTCCACATTCTTTTTTTCATTGACCGTCTTTGTAAAAGTAACACCACAGCATTTCTCAATCACGCATTTGTTTCCAATCATGCAAAGTACAGTAATTTTTGAGAATCTCCGATTCACCATGCCTTTCACATGCTCATAAAAGAGATTGATTTAGGAACATAAACATATTACTGTATGCAAACTGTACTGTATATAGTATGTATATGTATATTTAATGTCTTTACTGTGCCTGTTTAAGTATTGAATATTTATATGGAATTTTACCACTGAAGGGAAATCTTAGTAGTTCAGCATAAAAAGAATAGGAGCATACTGTAACGCGTATGAAGGCCATAAACTATATTAATTTTGGAACTTAAACATACACTATATGGCTGGTCTCGGTACTTTAAAGAAAACATACAGATGCAGCCATTCAAAATGGGTGGGGTATTTCGCGGCATACCCCGGTGGGCGTGTCGCGGTATCACGCAGTATCACGGGGTTAATCGCGTCATTTGACTTCATGCCGGAAAGTATCCGGCATCACCTTGTAAAACCGCCAGGGGGGGGGTTAACCTCTCATGTACAGCATTTGAGCTTTTAAATTTGAACTGTGTATTACAGCATGTTAATCATCAGTCATTCAAATGTTGGTATATTTTATGAAAGCAAGATTGCTCAGTTGGACAAAAGTACACAACCTACCTTTATCAGAAATATTTATGCATCAAAGCCTTTACCGAAGATATTACTAATAGTATTAATGACTTTGGACAAGCTGTAAACTCAAAGTATAATTTCTTTAGCACATTTGTACAAGCACTTGGAATCTGTCAGGCATTTTCTTTTACTTCAACGGGCATAAAAACTGCCTTGCTTTTAACAGTTTCATAATTTCTAACTACGAAAATTATTTAAAATGCGACACTTATCATTCAACTAGAGCTCAAAATATCACAAGGATCCTCAAGAGCACAGCAAAGACTGTATTAAAAGATACTTGTATCAGATACATGAGAATCCAGGCTTTTTATCAACGCTTTCTTTTCCGTATACCAGATATTATGGAACCACTTCAGAAGGGTGTCAGATTCCAGGAATTGGTACTTTAAAGAAAAAATACACACCATTTCTCCCTAAACATTTTAAGCATCAAAGTATATAAGTAACATGTGAAATAGCGTGTGAAAAAGTAGTAGTTTTAAGCTTTTCTGCTGATATAATATGGAATCGTGTATCTAAAGAAATTTATAACGATATGATTATATTCGTGTACTGCGACAGGGCTGTGTAGGGCTGTATCGCCTCTCTCTTTGTGCGACTTCCCTTGTAGCCCACTGGTCTACGGGCCTGCTTACCAACTCACGGGTTGTGTGTTCAAATCCAGCTGGCGCTGTGACTTTTCTTTTAACAAACATTTCTTCAAAAAAATAGAATAGCAATATTATGGACAATCAATTGACTTTTATATTTCAAAATATCACAACATGATCGATTTTAAGTCAATTTAGACAACAATGAATAGTCACCTTCTTCCCTTCTGACAACGTTCCCTGCTTCTGCTTCCTGCTTCTATTGTGTGTGTGTGGGGGGATCCCTTCAGATCTCCCTTCAGATTTAAAAGGTTATTAATCATATCTTCGGTGTCGCATCTTACCAGTGCAGCTGATCTTTTGCTGCCACTGCCATACAGTGGTGCAGCTTGAATTCTGTACCTATATACTGTATGGTATGGTACAGATAAAACTTACACCATACCGATGAGCTAATAACAGGGACAAACACTCCTATTTTATTTAAAACACAATATGCCAGGAAATGTGTCTGTTGCATTAGCAAGTTAAAACAATTGGGTCGAAAACCTGGGCGTAATACCATTTCCTTTTTCTGATCACTTGCTTTCTGGATACACTTCTCACCTGTCCTGTTCTTTGTTTTCCTGGTTTGCTGATTATGCCTGCTGCGATCCACTCCTACCCTCACACCTAAAGAAGACTATTTTAAATTTCTTGGCGCGGTTCATTGTGCAGTTAACCCTTGTATGTGCTGTCCTTAAGGTGATATCACATAAAGGTGATATGTAAAATAATGTTTTTTATTGTTATAGAGAAACATGATCAGATTTTCCCCGGATCAGAAAAAAAAGATCTAAAGTATACTAGTTTGTCACTAGTATACTTTTAATACAGTCTTTGCTGTGCTCTTGGGGATCCTTGTGATATTTGAGCTCTGGTTGGATGATAAGTGTCGCAGTTTAAATAATTTGTTGGAAATGCTCTGTTAAAAGCAAGGGAGTTTTTGTGTCCGTTACAGTAAAAGAAAATGCCTGACAGAGTAGGGCTTGGACAGATTCCAAGTGCAGTTTTGCAATCGGCGTTATTTATGAGTTGCAATTAAAAAAAAGTCAAAAACCGCGCTCAAAATGCAATTTTGACCTTTCTGGCAAGAGGAGACACCCAAATTAATAATGTAACATGCCACTGTTTGTGCATGAACAAAGTTATACTGCTATTTTCCTTAGATACGCTATTAAAAAAAAAATTGTTTTGAATCCCCGGCGGAACACATTCCATAAGAATCAGCGCTTTTATATATCGCCTTTAAACACATATATTTAAACACGCATTTACGATTTAAATCAAAACGCGATTCAAATCAATATAAATGTTTATTTTGTAACGCATAGGTGACTATTCATTGTTATTAAAAAGACTTAAATTCGATCATGTTGTGATATTTAGAAATATACATTTGTTTGGTGCGAGTGAAGTTTTATTTAATCTCTGAGCCATACTGATTCTTCTGGAAGCCAGTTTCCGCCAGGGAGTAAAAAAAAAAAAACACTATGGTATTCTCTCCAATGCAGTGCAGTTAAAAACATACCTCTGATGCTGCTCCTAAATGAATATCGTTTATGACCATCAGAAGCTTTATGCTCCTTTTCTTTTTTCCAGTGGATTGAACAGGGAGAGGCATTTCATGATGTACTTTTCACTGATGAAACAACAGTGGCTCTGGAACAGTTTTCAACCAAGTCGTTTTATAAAAAGGGGAGATATGTACACGTTACTGAAGCTAAAAGTTTAGCCTTTGTCACTAATGTAAACACTAAATAAAGACATATAGAAATCCCTACGTTACAGACTGTATATGGCTGGTATTGGTAGTTTAAAGAAAAAATACACACCAGTATTCCACTTCTCCCTAAACATTTTAAGCATCAGAGTCTTACATGTGGTTATCTATTGCATAATTTAATTTTGAAAGCCACTGAGACATCAGGTACTACTGTTGTATTTATGAAAAAGAAACAAAACAAAAAACATACTAACAACTGTGCCATCCTACTCCTTAGTTAATAGATTTTATTATTCACAAACAGTTAACATTGTTAGCAAAATATTTTGAATTATATTTAACCCTATTTTTTCTTTAGTTTTGTATTTAACTTATTATATGATAGTCAGACTTAATGTATATTTGAACAATGAAAATATATTTTTACAAGATTTTACATTAAGCACTTAAAATTAATATGGTTAATAATAGTAAACTGTAACATGCTGTAACAAGATCGGTTAAACTGCGAAGAAAATCCTTTCAGAGAAAATGTTTCAGGTGTGAAGAACATAGATCTCCAATGCAATTTCAACCAAACCGGTTCCCACACACCCCGCCCCCACTACCATTAGAATACACACAAACATTTTAGCGTTTCATTCTGAGCAGAAGACCCTCACACCTGAAGGTGCTGGCTGTGACGAATTAAACCGGTTTTACAGGTTTCAATCACAGACCATGTGACATGGCACTCAGTAAACTAACAGCGCCACTGAATTTGATAATACCTAACCAAAATCCGCAATATGGAAACAGAACCTGTGTGATTGTTGATAGATGATGTATTCATAACATTTTTTCAAGACGAACTACAACATTTAAAAAATGACTTGTATGTACTTGATATGTCTAATCAATCCACGGGTTCCAGCACAAAACGAAACTAAAACGCATACCGTTTCGCGCTTCTTATTAGTTGCTCAAAAGTAATTTGACCGTATGAAATGCATAATATAAACCTAGAAACATATACGTGAGCAGTACTTAAGCACTGTAGTATCAGTGTTAAGACATACCTCTCAAATACTGTAAATCAAGTTAAAAATATCTCAAGACCGATTCTGGTCGTAATGAAACCATGTTTCGTGTATGTTTTCTTTTTCATCTTGAAATAACTCATTTCTAAACCCGTTGTTTATTTATTTATCCCGTATTAATAAATAATAAATTTATTTTATTATAAATAGAATAAATTTTGATATAACGTTTATGTTTATTTATATATCCCCCGCCAGGGGAGAGAGAGAACAGGGGAGGGATGTTGGTTTTGCATAAGGGGTGGGGCTATGGAAATTAGGTCTGTTTGGGAATGTGTAGTTACATGTTCTGGCTGTTTGTGAATTATCGTTGTTGAGTATGGAGTGTTGAGGTATTGATTTTGTGTAATGCTTTATGTTGAAAATTGAGGTGGATTTTGTTTATGATAAAAAGGATAAACTGGGATGGGAGGAAGGTTTGGTTTTGCATAAGGGGCGGGATTATGATAATTGGAGGACTTTGCGAGAGTAAAATGGTTTGATTATTTGATTTTGTATTGTGGTTGTTATCTATGTTTATATGGTTGTTTTTGTTGGTTGGTTGTTATTATGGTTATTAATAATACGATCTATAGTTGAAATCTGAGCCTAAATAAAAAGAAAAAGCAAGTGATTAGGTTTATGAGCAATCTAATTACTTATTCGTTTAAAAAGCTATATAAAATAAAGTTTATTATTAATTTGCTGGACAGAGCGGTGAACATTATTATGCATAAGACAAAGATAACGATCCTGATCAGTTAAGAAATCTGTGTACGCTGTAATGTTTTTACTTCTTAAACTTTTAAAATACACGTTTTGAATAGAAAGAAATCGTCTTCCTGGTACAGTATGTATAGCAAACCAGCACGTCTTTTTTCTCCAATCAGAGGGGTGTCAGATGGTGTCAGCCAATCACCATTCTGCGTTGGGTAGCAACGGGTGACTGTTCTCAGGCGGAAGATGTAAACAGCATAATGTCTGGCTTTAAATAATTTTTTTAATTCAATTAAATGGGCACAGTTAAGACATTAAATATACATATACATACTGTATACAGAACAGTTTGCATACGGTAATATGTTTATGTTACGCGATTAAAAAATAAATAAATAAAAATGAAAAGTCCAGCACCAGCTGGATTTGAATACACAACCTGCCAGTTGGCAGTCACACACCTAGACCAGTAGGCTACAAGACAGCTTGCATGAACAGGCAGGCGAAACAGCCCTACACAGCCCTGCCGCAGTACATGGATATAATCATACCGTTATTAAATTCTTGAGATACGCGATTCCATATTATATTCCCTTTTAATCAAATTCTAAAAGTATGCTTGTTGACTCCGGTATCACGTTAGTTAAAGACTTCGAAGCTTACAATGTTTAGGGAGAAATGGAATACTGGTGTGTATTTTTTTCTTTAAAGTACCGAGACCAGCTATATACTGTATGTTTACGTTCCAAAATTAATATCGTTTATGGCTTTCACATGCGTTACAGTATGCTCCTATTCTTTTTATGCTCAGCTACTAAGATTTCCCTTCAGTGGTAAAATTAAATATCTACAACGGGCACAGTAAAGACGTTTACAGTAAGTCTTTCTACGACAGACCAATCATCACGAGTGCCCCTGTCGGTCAACCAATCACGCACCGCGGTACCCCGTGTCATCTTACCTGCGGTACGTGTCTGTACCGCACACTTTGAATGGCTGCATCTGTATATATAGCAGACCAGCACGTCTTTTTTCTCCAATCAGAGGGGTGTCAGATGGTGTCAGCCAATCACCATTCTGAAGCCCTACCGTAATCTCTGGTATAGGGAGACCCCAGAATTCTGTCCCGTAGTTTAGATAGATGATAGATACTTTTATTGATCCCGTGAGGGAAATAAAGTAAATCATTTTCATTTTAGGAAATTATTAAATGCTCGGTTAAAAGCAAAGGAGATTATCTGTTATAGTGGACATAAAAACAAGAGTTTGCTGCGGCGTTATTGGAAACCCAAATTTAACAAAAAATCACTGGCATTATATCCTAGACACAGACTGGCCCCAGACCGGGAGAATGTCCCCAGCGTAACAGAAAATGCCTGATGAACTAGGGATTGGACAGTTTCCAAGTGCTTGTACAATCGATGGAAATGTTCAAATAAATGTGCAAAAGAAATAAACTAAATAATCATTAATTTCTTTATCATATTGGCTAGCTAATGTCCTCTCTTTGCTAGTTAGTGGCTGTGTTTCTGCTTTGGGTAGCAACCGGTGACTGTTCTCAGGCAGAAGATGTAAACAGCTTAATTTTCGTGTTAAATATTTTTTTTAAATTAAAATTAATTCTATACAGCAATCGCATTTTGAATGCCTGCATCTGTATTAAAGGCTTATAAAGCCTTTCCAAATGCCTATTAATAATACATAGCAACCCAATGTGGGGTTAGTAAATAGGGTTGTCCATAAGGTTTAGTCTGAATGTGTTTGATGGTTATACGTGACAGAATACTGTAACAGAACATTCATAAAATTCTTAATACAAGAAATTGCATATGACAAATAGAGTGATCTTATCTTATCTAAAAGAACATACTGCAATTCTACCACGGTCCTGGATGAAAGGAGTCAACAGCCTGGAGGTGCATTCACACTCTCTTCAACACATCTACATTTCCCATAAGTATCTAGTATACCTTCAATTGTGATCTTGTAGATGAGTAAGCTGTGGATCTCTTCAAAACTTTTTCTATAAAGCACTTACAGATTCAGCCATTCAAAATGAGCGAGGTATGCAGTGGTAAAACGCATTGGGCGTTTCACGTCACAATGTGTCAAATAGTGTCATACCGCAGTTATGATAATGGTATCCGGAATCACCTTTAAAAACCACCAGGTGAAGCCAATAAAGCTTAAGCTCTCATGTACAGCATTTGAGCTGTCACCAGAAAACATCTGGTTTCAAATCCCGTCCACTGCTGAAGGACAATCTTTTTTCCAATTAAGAATTTAAGTTGTATTTATAATTTATAAAAGGAAGATTGCTCAGTTGGACAAAAGTACACAACCTGCTGCCTTTATCATAAATATTTGAATTGTGCAGAAATATTTTATGCATCAAAGTATTTACTGAAGATATTACTAATAGTATTAATATGAATGACCTTGGACAGGCTGTAAGCTCAAAGTATTACCATGGTCCACTTTGTTTGTAACCATCTTTGTAAATGAAAATATTTTTTCAATGACAAAAAGTAACACCACAGCATTTCGTTGATCCAAACACGTATTCATTTCCAATCATACAAAGTAAGTTTTGAGAATCTCCAATTCACCATGGCTTTCACATGCTCATAAACTATATTAATTTAGGAACATAAACATTATTGTAAACTGTATATGACTGGTATTAATAGTTTAAATAAAAATATACACCAGTATTCCACTTTCTTCCTAAACATTTTAAGCATCAAAGTCTTACATGTGGTTAATTTGCACATTTTTACGTGCTCCTTCTCATTATATTAAGTTTATATACTTTGTAAAAAGTTATAATGTTTTAACCTTTTCTTTGAATACGCTCGTTATCGCAGTAAACAAAAGCATAGTTTTCAGAATTTGATTAATAGGGAATATAATATGGAATCGCGTATAATCATATACTACTAAAGAAAGCAGTACACTTTCTTTGGATATGTCTGCCTCAGTTTTACTTCTTCCCACATGATTACATCTGTGGCGTAACGGCTTAAGCATGTGCCTTATATGCCTGAGGTCGGAGGTTTAAGCCCAGCTATTGCCATGAGTTTTCTTTTAACAAATACAAAATTCTTTGAAATACTAAAATAGTAAATATTATGGACACTATACTGACATTTTTTATATTTCTAAATATCACAACATGATCGAAGCTAAGTCATTTATTAATAACAACGAATAATTTCAAACTGCTACTGATATTATAACTGATAATAAATATTATCAACACTATATTGAACTTGTTGGTATTTCTAAATATCACAAAACGTTCAAACTTGACTGAGTTAAGTGATTACCATTTTCCATGAATACTTGTGCTCGTTATTGCAGTAAAAGAAACTCATACTTTTTAGAATTTCATTATTGGGGAATATAATATGGAATCCCATATCTAAAGAAATTAATAATGATATTAATTTAAGGATCTAAATATATGTATTTATATAGCTGGTAGTATTACTGTATTCCACTTTCTTTGAAACTCCAGCTGAATCCCCAGATTTAAATCCAATAGAGATGGTGTGGCATTCCCTGAAAGATGATATTCGGAAAATGGCTAAATCTAGCACAAAGCAAGAACTGATCAATACGATTTACAAGTTCTTGGAGGAAGAACTGACAGAACAAAGTTGCAACAATTTTATTAACAGGTTGTTTCATGTTCTTCCTAAGATTGTTGGCTGCAGTGGAGGACATTTGGGAATTTGATTTCATAGATGCTTTTGTTCTGTCTTGCATTGTCAGATTGTGAATAAATAAAAGCATTTAATTAAACATGCATTTGCGATTTTAATCAAGAAGGGGGTAATGGGGACTCTCTATTTTACTCTGTTGTAAGTGCTTTATTGTAAACACCCAAAAATAAATTCAGAGTAATAAATGACAGCTTGATGTGAACGTGAGTTCAACATCAATAAGAGGAGGTTTGCAAAGTGATAAGGGTAAGCAAATTCAGTGGACTTCATCTGAAATACCTGATTATAGTGCATAATACAAGGTATTATTGTTGTATTGAATTATACATTCTATTATAAATATTTCTTCACAGCCTGTTCTTCAGGAAAACACCACACACATGAAACGATCTTCGAAGACTACCAGGACAGTAAAAAAGAAAGCGGTAAGACGCATGGAAAGAAACTTTTTTTTTTACTACTGAATACTACTGTGTGACGTTATTTCTTACATGTATTTTGTTATTTTGCCACAGGCTGTGGGTCTCTGTTCTCGGCCACTGGCCAGGGTGCCAACCTGTAAAAGCAGCACCTGTGTGAAGACTTTTAGGCAGTATGACTCATTGCTGGGGAGGATAGGGAGGTTGGAGACACTCCTAAAGATCTAGAAGCCGGAGACAGTATGTTCCGTCAGTCAAACACTAGGTCAGCTGTCTCCAAACAGACCTTCATCTCTTGTAAGTGCCTCTCCCCGCTGCGCAGGTTGCTGTACCTGGCTGAGTGCATATCTCCACATAGCCCTCTGCCCCCAGCAGAGCACACACCGCCTCAGGAAACTCCATCCTGGCCTCTCTGCTCACCACTGTCCAGGAATTGGCTGGTGTTGTCCCCGCTGTCCATCTCCCTTCAGGAAGCACCATTTACACTGCAGAATTAACGGATGCCAATGTAACGTACAGTTATCCCAGATATCCAACTTTTGCCCATCAGTCAAGAGAAGGGAGGGATTGTACGTGCAATGCATTAGCATAGATGGGAAAGCCAGAGCCAACCGCTATGCCGCTTTTCTGTTTCGAAATCTTGTGACTTTTGAAATTTTCTGGGAGTGGACATCATCCATAAATTTTGGTGGGTCCAGAGGCAAAAGGGCCTTGCTTTGCAATCTCTGGGAAACCATTATTGTCATGGTAAGTCAGAGATTCTCAAAACTTACTTTGTACGATTGGAACCTAATATGCGATTGGATCAACTAAATGCTTTGAAGATAGAGGCGGTCTTTTCCTCTGGTTTAACAGTCTGTTCAGAAACAAATCAATCTGGTTAAACAAAAGAGTGTGGCATTACTTTTTGTCAATGAAAAATAAAGTATTTTCATGTTGAATTAGTTGTCCTTCTTTCGTTTGGGTAAACATGAATAGCATGAAGCAACATGGGGTCATTGTTATGATTTCTCTATTATTATCAAAACCCTCAAAACGTTAAATGTAGGTTATTTTGGAAACATTTTGACATGTTCCTTTTAACTGCACTGCTGTCGATATTGTAGCAATAGACAAAATGAAACACTTGGAGTTTGTAATGTTGGGATTTCTGTATTTATGTCTTTATTTAATGGTAACATTAGGACAATTTTACCACGGTACAATGCAGTGACTTGTGTGTAACTGCTTGCGGTACGGTTTTGTACCATATATTTTGAATGGCTGCTTCTGTAGGTGTTTTTACCTTGAGCATTGCCATTTTCAGAATCAGATTTTTTTGTCTTACCCACTCAACTAGGAACTGCCAGCTATGTGGTTTTACATCTCCTCTTCTATTTACAAACTCTAAAACTGCACACAGGGGAACATACAGAAGCAAAGGCAGATTCAACCAACCTGTCTACCTTTATATCTTTAAATAGTCAACAACTGCATACAGGAAGTTTAGCTCTCATTAGACAGGAGGTGTGCTTCTCATTAAAAACCCTGCATACCTGCAGGTGCCTGAAGGTCACAGGAGTCACCAAGTCAGTAAGATTCATGAACATCTTTGCCAATTTATTACGCCCTGCCTGCTTGGGGACTCCTGACACCTGGATCATATGCAGTTGCAGCCACTCAGAATGTGCCCTAATTCTGTGCAATGCATTAGGGGGACCGCAGGGCACTGCAGCACGGCAGTATATGTGGTTTACTGTCCAAAGATGATCGATAGGTGACACTTATGGTGAGATATTAGTGAAACAATTGCTCCCTTTAATTGTTCTCTACTGTGGATTAATATAGAATATTAATATGGAATTGTGTAACTCAGTGGTTCTCAAACTGGTACGCGTACCGGCAGTGGTAGTGGAGAGCAGCCAAGTGGTATGCCAAATGACCCTGGAACTGTGTCGTGTGCGCTGAAAAATCGGGACGGGTTTTCATATTTTGTATTTTAATACGTGTCGAATACGCAGCCTACGTACTACGATACAGTGCGCGCTAATACTTCAGTGGACACAAGAGATACTCTGTAATTCTATACCACTCTATAGGGAATGCGTGCTACGGATGCAAGTGACCAATTGTATTTAAAAAAAGCTACTGTATCTCCAGCAAATAGGGAGAAAGGAGAATGTGCGTGATTTTGGAACTATGCCAACATTCTAAACCCAGGAATGCATAGAAATACGTGCTACGAACGCAGGTAATCTTGTGAGCACACAAAAGAGTGATAACAGAAAAATATTTAAGAACTGTTCTAATTTGAGAAAAATACACCGAGCGTCTCTGTTTCGCTCCCATGCGCATGAAATAAAAACTTTAAATAAATACTGAAATAAAAACGGAAACGCGGAAAAATGTAAGCTTGCGTATTGCTAAAGCAGGTAAGCTACACTATTTTTGAAGAACCTTATTTACCGTTGGCAAAAGAGCTGACACGTATTATGTGTAGAGAAAAAGCTGCTAAACAGCTCGACCTGCTGCCCTCCTCCCCCTGAAAGACAGTCATTCATAGAATTATTGAAATGAAGGATTATATCAAAAGTACACTGATAGAGCGCGTACAAGATGAGCAGATGTTTTCACTGCAATTAGATGAGTCTGTAGTCGATTTGGCCAATTTGCTCGTTTACGTTAGATACGAGTTTGAGGGCATGTCCCATGAAGACTTTCTGTTCTGTAAACCGCTACCAACAGGAACTACAGGAGAGCACATATTTCAGCTTCTGAATGAATTTATCGAACAGAATGGCCTCGACTGGATAAAATGCGTCTGAGTTTGTACAGACGGTGCTAGAGCAATGACAAGCTGACATAACAGTGTAGTTGCACGAATTAGAGAGGTTGCTCCAGAAATTAATGTACGCATTACAACATCCACCGCGAGACCTTTGCAGTCAAGAAAATGCCTGATGATTCAATATCTGTTAGACTCTGTTGTGAATTGTATCAAGGCTCGAAAAATTAATTCACATCTGCTTTGCTCAACTAAACAGGCTCACCCCTCTCACTGAAATGGTGCTTTTTTATTAGTTGTTGTTAATGTTTTTTTTTCTGTAAAACACTTTGAGAAGCCACCTTTAAAGGCGCTATATCAAATAAAGTTTATTATTATAATATTTATTATATGTATGTGTGAGTGTGTGTGCATGCGCACTCATGTTGCTCATTGAGAATTTCTGGGGGTTCCTATGAGATGATGACTTGTAGGTGGTACTTGGATGCTTTGGTTGGATTAGGGGTGGTACTTGGTCCAAAAAGTTTGAGAACCACTGGTGTAACTAAAGGGAAATTTTCTGAACTGAAAAAAAGCAACAGAAATATAACATCTAAACATCACAAATTCTATTAATTTATGAGTATTAATACATTATATCTAATACACAGTATCTGGTAGTGTTAGTGTTAAAAATAATGTATACAACAGTATTGCATCTTCATAAACATTTTCTTCATCAAAATCTTTAACTTGATCACTTACTATAGTTATTCTAAAAAACGTTTTTTAAATACGCTTGTTCTAACTTTGTAAACATTGTAGTACTTTAGAAATCCACTGATTAGGGTATATTAATTTGGAATCATGTAACAAAAGAAATGATGAAATTTTGAAAAAGAAATAACATGAATGAACAGTTAGTAAAAGCAAAAACTATAAATTGGCAGAAGTGGAAACTATTTCTATCAATTAACAATAACCCTTAGAACAAATGAAATCATTATAATCTCAAATAAAGTGATATTAAAGAGACCACTGAAAGAAAAATGAAAAAATGAGACAAGGCTGGGACCCCCTGAGAATGATAAACTGCAAAAAGTGGAGAAGGAGTGGAAGCTAAATACAGTATACAAATAACCAAAGTATAATCATATCTTTGAACATTATTAACAATATTAAATTATTAATATTAAATAATAATTTCAAACTGCTTGAATTGTGTTAAGGGTGATTTGTTGTTGCTTTCACAGCCTTTGAGAAACAGTGTTTCAGGTATCAATAATTATTTTACCAACATCTAGCACATTGTAGGATTTTTAGAATCCATTGATGTTTTTTTCATTAGTTTCTGCAAAATTACACAGAGGCCTGAATAAAATGGATTTGTCGTGTATGTGACTTCATAATGTGAGAATTATTATTCAAAAGCTCTGTACGCAAAAATCCTGACCATATAAAGCACAGTAACACAAACACAATCTCAAAATCGTTTACAATTATGCATTTTGTGTGAGTATTGGATTCAATCTCTCTAAAATTTGTGAAACTCTTTCTGTATTTATTGTTTTTACTCAGATAAGAATAAACTACATATGCATTCTTTTGACATTAGGAAATAATGTTCTGTACTCAATAGCATTTTCAACACAGCACAAATTATGTTACATTTTTACACATAAGTCGAAGCTTTCTGAAGTCTCTCAAATACCACACCCATACTACTGCAGGTCACACCCCTACCTTTACAAAGCCAGTAATTAAGTTAAACTGTAAATGCACTTTCACATCTCTGTGCCTTGCAATAACACACTAAAGTCACAAGACATTTGCCCTTTTGAAATTAAAGCTCTTCTAAATAGAAACATTTTAGTCTAAATCTAAAGGAGACACTCTGATATACTTAGGGAACCAAGAGACTAAAGAAACCTGCTATCAATTATGTATCTATAATAGTAACATTTCTCAAACTGCTCCAACATCCGGCACAGATTAAAATCCTCTAACCTGAATGCCATGACAGGCACACCACCAATTACTCCTACACAGCACCCATAATACAAAGGACAACTAAAAACTAAAACAAGCCTAAGTGCACATGTTCACCAAGAAAATAAAATCAAAGGAAAAGGCCAGTTTGTACTTGTCTGTTAGCTCGACCTTCAGGGTCCAGAACCCATTGATCACATCCACAGTAGTGAAATATTTTGCCGTTGTCACCTTGG
Source organism: Lepisosteus oculatus (assembly GCF_040954835.1). Lineage (NCBI taxonomy): Eukaryota > Metazoa > Chordata > Actinopteri > Semionotiformes > Lepisosteidae > Lepisosteus > Lepisosteus oculatus. Next base: position 27,419,817 of record NC_090708.1, read on the forward strand.
CTAACTCTTGAACTAGGTAGATCATTGGCCATCGTGACAGGGGAACCTGTTCAGCCGCCAGTAATCAATTGTCAAACGCCACTTACCATTATGTTTCAGCACTGGTCACAGTGAAGCGTTATAAGTGGAGTTACACTCCCTTATGATCTGACGCTCTAGTAGAGTATCCAATGTCTGTTTTATGGATTCGTATGCTGTGAGGGGAATGCAATACTGCCTGACAATGGTTGGAAGGGAGCCAGGGGTAGAGGGAATGCACACTACTTGCAAACCCGTTACTCCACAGTTATAGGCATCCCCCGTGAACACTTTCTTGAAATCCTGGAGAATCTGATGCAGCTGCTGACCCTGCTTTTCCGTTTCCAGGGTGGCGTGGGCTTGCCGTTCCCATGGCTGAGTAGTCCTTTGTAAAACCTGCGTGAACTATGTACACAAATTTCTCATCCTTATTGCTCAGGTCCACCCTACATACCTCCTGATTGAGGAATCCCTCTATTGGCATAATTGCAATAATTCGCTGGGGGTACGTGTAGTACACCTGCTCATTCCCGCCCTCCCCCACCAGGGGGCCGGGGAGCTGCCCCAGCACTGGGATGGCCAGTTCAATGTCGTAGAACTTGATATTAATCACCACGCCCATATCAGTGTGAGCGAGGATTCTGACATCCCTCTTTGCCATGTTCTGCAATAACAGATAGGTGGTTCAGACTGGTTCTGCTCCAGTCTGGGGGTACCACAGACTGCCAGATTCAGTCTGACAAACTGATGGTTGGAAGAAAATCAGCTAAGCTTTCATTCTCTTTTTCGTTTCTATTGGACTAGGCGTACCGGAAACCCCTGCTGTCCAGGCAGAAATAATCAGGTCAGTCTCCTTCACTACCTGGCAGGCTTGAGGAATGGTTTGGCCTGTTTGCATGTTCTCTGGGTCACAGTTTAGGGGATTGGCATCTGGGTCCATGCATGTCCACAGCACACAGTTTCCAGTGTCCAACTGGGCACCCTGTCTAACCAACAGGTCTGCACCGACACAGGCTGAATGGGTCAGCTGAGGTGTCACCTGAAGGTGGTGGATGAAAGTCCTCTTCCCTATGGAGATGGAAGCTGCACAGTTCCCCTTGCTCCTTACAGGGCTGTGAGGTGGGGGTTCCCACCACAGAATCTGTGACTGTGGAACCAGGGTCACCTGGCCATGGCTCTGTGACAGGTGCTCAAACAGATCCTCACTAATAGCGAACATCTCAGAGTTAAGAGTGATCACCAACTGCATCACCAATCTGCTGGATCCCCAACCTGCACTCCTGCCATCTGGACCCTTCCCGCCACTATGGGGTGTTGGTCCTGACCCCCCTTAGATGCTAGGGTGCACAGCGAGGACTGCTTTTCTTCACCAGGCAGAGAGAATTGCTCCTCTTCAGGGATGGAAAAGGAGTGTGCTTTACCTGGTGGGTCAGGCGGCTGCTCGGAGCACTGCTCCTGCAGCAGGGAGGCTGTAAGGATATTGGCCGGGGCAAGAGTTTCCTGTATATCTGGGAAGCAAGAAAATACATTTATTTCTTGTCCAAAGGGACCAGAAGGAACCTCTGCATCAGCTACTGTATTCTGTGGCATGGTGAGAGCACAGTGTAGCCATTGACCCCCCTTTCCTTCTGTGCACCAGACTTAGGGGTCCTGATCTGAGCCCACAATTTCCCTTGCCTGCAATCCACTTAAGGTTCCAGCCTGTCTAGCAGGTCCTGGCCAATAAGCAGTGGTTCTGTTTTAAATCTAGAGATATTACAGGATGCACCACCTTCATTGGTCCAAACCTACGCTCTGTGTGTGATCCTGCTCTGATGTTGTATGTAACTGGATGTCTAACTCACAAGATTCAACCCTGAACCTCATGCCTTTACCTTTTGCTACCTGTTTGAGCTCTCCAAATAAGTCTGATGAACATCAAAAAAACGTCAGCCTCAGGGTCAATCAGTGCCTCCTTGTATAAAATGTTTACAATGGTGACCTTTATATTAATCCATTTCACGTTGCCTTGCTACTCTAGTTCTCCTAGAAGTTCTCTAAAGTCTGACTTCTTTCTGACTTCAGGGGTGGAGTCAGCACCCAAAATAAGGTCAATGACCTCCTCAGATAGACTGAGGGTAGGGAAGGGAGTGAAGCATGACCCTCTTCAGCTCATTTACACTTCCAGCAGCCATCGGGAGAGGGGGTCCTAGCTTCTTAATTAAAGACTGTTCAAGCCTGGCATGGCGGTTGGGTATCGAATCCTCTCACTTAGCCTTTTTGCTAATTTTGTTTACCCCTTTCCATCCCCTGGTGTTCTCATGGTGTTTGGGACACTTAGTGCAGTCCCGTCTGCTTGCTTTGTGCCGGGGCTTAGCTGGCTCAGGAGCCTCTCCTCTTTCTAGCTTGAAAGAGGAACTGTAGAGCCAGCCAGCCTGGGTGGCAAACACAGCTGCTTTAGTAGCTTTCAGCTCTGAAGGAACAGGGACCTCATTTTCCCAGGCTTTCTGCGCTAATCTCCTTTTTATCATTTGTGCATCAGCATGCATCACAACCTTTTTTCTGACTGATGGATGGAGATTAGCAATGAATAATACCTTGAAATTCTCTTCACAGCACTCATAATTTCGCCCTGCAAAATAAGTGCATCTAAGTCTCTCGTAATATTCACGAGGGGACTCAGTTCTCTTACGCTTAATGTGATGGCAGAGATCGGATTGATGAACATTGAGAACTCTTGGATCAGGACTCAAGCATTTCTTTTTCACCACCCACGTGATTTTTTTTTTTGTTCACAGCTTATAGCACACCATGTATTCTTGTGTACAGAAACCTGGTGTACATTGCGAGATTTCACTGCAACCATAATGATTCACCAACTATTCCACTCATTTCGCTCTGAACCATCCCCACACAGGGCACCAATAAATGTAGGAGTTTTGTGAATTTACTGGGACAATTTATTTAATTGTAGCAGTAAACAAGGAGGTGATTCTTTCATGGCTATTAGAAAATCAATTGATTAGCGATGCACACACATGGATTCAATACACAAGATACATTTATTAATACATAAATTGTGCATATAAAACATATAACAGTCTGCCTGGAGAAAGATGGCAGATCTTACTTGCAGGGTTATCACTATGCAAGGTATATAATCACGAAGAGATGCAAAACACAAAGAGATGAAAACAAAGAATATATTTTAGTATACCATTCGGCAATACCATATTGTTAAACAGTCCCATTAATATCATTTTTATATTTAATGCTCAAAACTAAATACATTACTCATGAATTAAATTTATATAAACTTGTGTTGAGGTAACAATTGAATTCTCGAGATGCAATGTAGAACATTGGGTTTACTTATCCATTGTTTCCTGGCACAAACCCCAAAAGTCAGCTGTCAGTTGCGTCCAGTTGCTGCTGCGTTCTGTAGTTATCCTATGGACAGTTGTAGCCTGATGCCAACCAATTCTGGTGCAGCTCCAAACCAGAAAGAGGGAAAATTCTAACTGCGGAGTGCAGTGCAGTTGTCTCTCTCAGGGATATACTAGCAATCTATATGAATAGTAGAGAGTCTTTATGCACAGAGGGTGACCGCAGGTACAAGCAAGTCACTCTTTAGGGGAAAGAAACCAGGTTTGTGATACGAGTCCAAACGTATGCTTTGGTGATCAAGCGAAGTGTCCACGTTGGCTTTTATAAGCAATTTACGTAGGGCATTCCCCGGGCCGACGCTTTGCTAAAACAAGGTTTCAGTCCCTATACAGACAACACTGGCCATCACATGATTGTCTCTGAGGTTGCGCGGAAATGGCCAGATGAGCCACTTTCTGAGCTGTGCTGTGTCTTTTAAATAAGAACCAAGACGGGTGATGATTGGTTGAGAGTTTGGCAGGCATTTGAGACAGATAGGAGCCAGGAATGGCCATTGATCATGATAGCCAGGCATGTCTGGCCGCATCCCCATTTGGGAGCTGTTCCTTTTTGGAGAAAAAACACTTTAAATCAGAAACTGCCTGAATAGCTTCTCTGTGTCTGCACCACAGAGATGAAGTAGAGAGATGGGCCCTCATGTAGGAAAGCACAGCAACACTTAATTATATCTTATTAATAAGCATTGCTGGTACAATTCCTATCCATATAAATGCACCCTAGGCAGGAAAGATGTTTCTAACTGAGGTATCTTTTACTCAGGAAATCCAAGTTCCCTAAATACACGGAATAGCATGCTCTCTCTAGCAAGGTTCAAATACTTAGCTCCAGTCAGGTTTGGATGATCATGAAGTAGGGGCTCTCGCCTGGCGCAAGCTCCAAGTCCCAACTCCTCCCAACTCTTGTCTCTCCTTTCCTTGTTTCTTCCTCCTTCTCATCTCCTGTCTGTGTTCTTAATGTGATCTTACATTGTGTGTTTCTGTACTGCTCCTTGACAATCATTAACCCACAACTTACCTTGGTATACTAAGGTAAACTTTACAATTGTTTCTGCTCAAGGGACCCTTGAGCAGAAACAAGATGTCGAAACAAGGCACCAGCCCTCAACAGACATCCTCTAGCTCTGAAGCTAGAAGGGTTTACTCTGCCAAGATTCACAAACTTTATCTGAAATCCAAGAGACACTTCTCAGTCACCTAAAACTGTAACAATACACAAAGGAAAATATATTGCAGTATACAAAAATGGCAATAATTTAGATATTTTACAGCATATTTCTATATTACAGGATGAAATATATTTATTTAAAAATATGAGCATATATTATAATGTATTTTAGAATATATTCCTATTTATAGAAATATTTTCATTTAATTTCTCATTTCCATAGGGGCTGGTCTTGCTGATCTATCTCCTTATCATACCTTTAGACAGACCCCTGTTTAACAGTTTTCAGCTGTTTTCTCAGACTTTAAAAAAACATTCCAAAAATATTTTTAGAAATCAGTCTTACATATTTCTCTTTATGTATCAAAGTAAAAAAATCCTTTGTAAAAATGTAATAAAACAAAACATTTAAAATAAATATGAACAGAAATCAATTTCTGACACTTAAATAGTATCTTACTGTATATATTTCTCATTTTGTATCAAAGATTTATTTCCTTTGTAAAAGCTTCACTAGAAATTTAGATGTTCATCAAATGAATAATTATTTCTCTTAACCATTTGGGCCTGTGTCCTATAACGCTCACTTTCTGTCCCTTCAGATTAATAAGAGCTACAGCAAAGCTCTGCATTAAGAGGTCTCTGGGGTCACTGTTAAGAGCTGCCCATAAAAGCAGCTTAGATGAGAGCAAGAGCTGTGAAAGAGTACAGTGAACAGATTCAGACACCAGGTAAGTGACTCACTTATTTCACACTTTCACAATATAGCCATTAACTGATACCTGAGATTTATGTTTTTCATTTTCATTGAAAAGAATATGTTAACTTCATTTGGTAATAACATTTTTGGCATTAGAATTATGTAAATGTGCTACAGGAGTCAGGTTTTCATGAAATCAACAAGATAGAGGTATAGTCAAATTTGAGGCACGCTGCGAGAATGTCCTGCCCTTGGAAGCCTTCTGCTCCTTGGCCATCCTGCCCTGGAATTGTCCCGCACCCCTGGAATTCTCCTTAGAATTCTCCTACTGGAAAAGTCTCCGAATAGTTCACCTGTGTTGCCTGTTTTTACCTGGAGGAACTTCAGCTCGTTCATTGGCTGAAAGTTTCATGGGAATCAAAGTCCCACGTGGGTTACTCTGCCCTACCAGTTCCTGATTGGTTGATCAAGGTGAGATATGAGTTACTTACTCCTGACACTTAGGAATGCAGTCCAGATGTCCATCTGGCACTCCCTAGACAGATAGGCACCAATGGATGACCATTGATCATGATAGCCAGGCTTAGCTAAGTGCATCCCCATTTGGGAGCTGTCCCTTATCAAAAGAAAACATCTTTAAATCAGCCTGCATGAATAGCTTCTCTGTGACTGCACCACAGAGATGAAGAGAGAGATGGGGCCTCATTTGGGAAAGCACAGCAACACTTAATTCTGTCTTATTAACAAGCATTGCCGCTACACCCTACATCATTAATAGTGACAAGAAGTGTGGGGTAGAAGAGAGATCCGTCAGCTGGAACCTCCAGCTCACCAGGGACGCCATTGCCTGGGCCAAGGACCAGAACGTGCCCATGGTGGTGGTGAGCCTGGACCAGAAGAAATTAATTCTGTCTTATTAACAAGCATTGCAGCTACAAGTATTAAAACAAGAAAGTGTTATTAGTAAAACACAAAAACTTAAATAAATAACAAAAAGGATATACAAAATTTTGTCTCCTTTATTAATCTTGGGATACCTGGGGTTTGAGGATTTTGGGAAGGAGATAGAATTGGGATACCTGGGGATAAGTGGGACTCCCAAAGTATCCCAATTCTATCTTTTTCCCAAAATCCCCAAACTCAACACCCCTGGACGCCCCATTGTCTCAGCATACAATTGTCCAACCACATTCATCTCTGCTTTTCTCGACAGCCTTATGAGACCTTTGGTTGAAATGCTTCTCTCATATACAGATGCAGCCATTCAAAATGCATGGTACAAACCCGTACCGCAGGCATCTACGCGCGCGCCACCGCGCCCTACCACGGTATGTGAATGGCTGGCCAAAATGACCGACAGGGGCACTTGTGGTGCATTGGTCAGTAGTGAAAAGATTTAATCATTTAATCTCTTTACTATGCACATTTTAATCTGCTTAGTATTGAATATTTATATGGAATTTTACCACTAAAGGGAAATTTTAGTAGCTGAGCATAAAAAGAATAGGAGCATAACGCATCTGAAGGTCATAAACAATATTAATTTAGTAACATGGTCAGAAGGAGCACGTAAAAACATTTCCGAAAAAAAAACATGTAAGACCTTGATGCTTAAAATGTTTAGGGAGAAATGGAATACTGGTGTGTATTTTTTCTTTAAAATACCAAGACCTGCCATATACAGTACAGTTTACATACAGTAATATGTTTGTTCCTAATTTAGTATCTTTTATGAGCATGTGAAAGGCATGGTGAATTGGAGATTCTCAAGAATTACTTTGTATGATTTGAAACAAATCCGTGATCGGATCAAAGAAATGCTGTGGTGTTACTTTTTGTCAATGAAAAAAAAATAAAAAAAAAATAAACGGTTACAAAGAACGTGGACCAGGGTAATACTTTGAGTTTACAGCTTGTCCAGGGTCATTCATTATTAATACTATTAGTAATATCTTTGGTAAAGACTTTGATGGCGACAGCTCAAATGCTGTACATGAGAGGTTGAGCTTTATTAGCTCCACCTGGCGGTAATTCCGGATACTATTATCTTACTTGTGGTATTATGCGGTATTGTAAGGTAACCCACGTTATGACGTGTTATACCTTGGCATACCGCGTTTTGAATGACTGCATCTGTATCAAGGATACTAACCATGCCCTCCAACTTTTCAATGATTTCCAGGGTCCAGAATGCTACATTTTTACCATGGATATCACGTCTCTCTACACCATCATTCCCCACAATGATGGTCTAACAGCCTTCAAGCACATGCTAGATGCATTTAATAACCTTTTTTATCAGCAGGTTAGTGAAGTCACCATGGGCTCCAGGGTGGGACCTAGCTATGCCAATATTTTTGTTGGCTGGGAAGAAGAATGCTTCTTTTCATCCTATACTGGCTTTGTCCCTGACCTCTACAAGCGATACATTAATGACTGCATCTGTGCTGCTACATGCTCTAATGACCAGCTGGAACACTTCCTGCATCAATTCACTAAATCTCAACCGACCCTCAAATATACAGTTAACATATCTTCCAACATTCTTTCTTTTCTAGACATAAATGTATCTATTACCAACCACAACTCTCCACCTCTGTCTATTACAAACCCACAGATTCACACAGCTATCTTCTGTACAGCTCATTTCACCCCACTCACACCATAAACTCTCTCCCTTTTTCACAGTTCCTCAGGCTACGTCGACTCTGCAATGACAACATGGATTTCCAGAACCAAGCACTCAAAATGTATTCTTTTTTCATCAACAGAGGATACCCATACCCATGTTATCGATAGGGCCTTCACACAGGCCAAAAACAGCCCTCAGATCATCAACTCAACCAGGAACTCCAGGTCTCACAACTGCATTCCTTTGGTGCTTCCCTACCACTCTAACACACTTTCTATGCCCAGGACCATTATTTACAACTACTCTATTTTACACGGTGATCCCTCCATCAGTACCCTTTCTTCTGACCGCCCAATCATCTCATACTGTCGACAACTCAATCTATGTAAACTTCTGGTTCACAACTCCTTTCACTGCACTCAGCAATTATCCCCACCAGGCAACTTCCCTTGCAACAGAACTCGCTGCATCACCTGCAAATACATATCTAACAACACACTCATTCAGGGCCCTTGAGGTCAGTTCCAGATCACCCAGGTTATCTCTTGTACCTCAACAACCTCATGTACTGTATCTCTTGCAAAAAATGCCGAGATATCTATGTTTGGGAAATCGGAAAAAGACTAGGAGACTGCTTTAGAGAACATGTTAGGGCTGTGAAGATTAAAGATTTCTCCAAGCCCATAGTTTCTTATTTCACCTCAGATGGCCATGATCACACTGATCTCTCTGTCTCTGTTCACAAAGAAGGGTTTTTTAACTCCCATAGCAGAAAGACAACAGAAACGAAACTCATCCTGAAACTAGGTTTACACCGTCCCCCTTCTCTCTGCTGACACAGCTACCCACCTGAACTTTGACATATCAAATTATCATTAGAAAATATACTTTACAGTACTTTATGCAATGTCCTTGTCAATAATAATCTATTGTAAATGTATTACCTTCAAGGTACCCCTGAACAGAACCATGAGCAGACCCAATATCAGTCTGCACTCTGAATTTATCATTGTTGGACTGCCAACCCTACAGGAACAGAAGACTGCACTCTTCATCATCTTCCTCATTCTCTTCTTGGCCACGTTCCTGGGTAATCTGCTTATCGTGGTTTTAATCTCCCTTGACCAAAGACTCCACATGCCAATGTACTTCTTTCTGTGGAATTTGTCTCTTTTAGATATATTAATGACGACATCTATCATACCCAAGATGCTAGCAGGTTTTTTTAGGTCACAGAACCATTTCTTTCTCTGGTTGCTTTGGACAGATGTACTTTATCATCTCATTTACAGCTGTTGAGGGATTTCTTGTTGCAGCAATGGCTTATGACAGATATGTTGCTGTAGTGAAACCACTACATTATAACAGTTTAATCAACACCAAGGTTTGTATTACAATGACTACCACAGCCTGGGTGCTTGGCGTCCTTGCGTCTCTTTTGTCAGTAGCACCGGCAAGCACTTTGTCATTCTGTGGATCAAACCTTATCCTACATATTGTCTGTGATTACCGCACAGTAATGGTATTATCTTGTGGTTATGTTACAGCTCAAATCAATTTTACCCTGTTAATTGCCATGATTGCAATCTGTATGCAATTTCTCTACGTCTTATGGACATATTGTAGAATCATAGCATCAGTAGTGAAACTGGAAACTGTGGAGAGCCGTAAGAAGGCCTTCTCAATGTTCTCCTCACATGTGACTGTCGTCTTTTTGTACTACGTTTCTGGTGCCATGGTTTATATTGGGTTGAGAGTTGAGAGTATCCCTCCTGATGGGCGCATCATCATTGGTGCAGTGCACTTTTTCCTCACCCCTTTACTCAACCCCATCATTTATAGTTTAAGGAATAAAAAAATCAAGGCAGCAGCTCAGAGGTACTTTATACTAAAAACACGACTAGGCCAAGTCAAAAAGTAATAAAATCAGGGATATTGGTGAAAGGGATCATGGTGAAATGTTTATGAATCTTACAAAAGCAATTTCAGAACAACATTTTACAAATATTAGTGACATTTCTTACTGTAATACTGTAATATATTGTTTACTATTGATTGTCAAAGTATTATACTTCCCATATAACATGTTAGAATTAAATGTTTGTAACTTTTTTGTAATAATATTATATTTATTTTCAAATAATCATCTACTAATCAATGTAATTTAATTAATTATTTCTCAACAGGAGAGTTTGGAAATAAATAATAACTGGCACAGTGCCACAGTAGTTAGCATTTTTGTGTCTTTGTGGAGTTTGTATGTTCTCCCCATGTTTGTGTGGGTTTCTTCCGTGTACTACAGTTTCCTTCCACAATCAAAATACATACTTGTAGCTTATTTGGCTTCTGAAAATAACTCACCCTAGTGTAAGTGTGTGTGTAACTGTGTGTGTCATGTGATAGCGTCCAGTCCAGGGTGTATCCTGGCTTGCACCCATTTTCTTGCCAAGATAGACTCTGGCTTCCCCTTGACCCTGAATTGAAATAAATGATTAGAAAATGAATGGATTGAAATAATTAATCACCCCAGGACACTACAGATGTAGCCATTCAGAATGTGTGTTAAAACCCTGTAATGCATTATAGGGGCTGCACTTTACTGTGGCAAAGATGATCGATAGGTGGCACTCGTGGTGCAATAGATGTTGGTGAAATGATTGCTTCATTTAATCTTTCTACTGTGCATGTTTAAATCCGTTTATTATGGAATATAATGTAGGGGTTTTGTGAATTTATTGGAACAATTTATTAATTGTAACAGTAGATCACAAGGTGATTCTTTACGGCTATTTGAGGATCATTCATCAGAACAATCAGCAATGCATACACAATTCAAATACACGGAATACATTTATTAATACATAAAACTGTGCATATAAAAATGTATCAGTCTGTCTGGATACAGATGGCAGATCTTACTGTGAGGGTTACCAAAATGCAAGATATATAATCATGTAGAGATACAAAACAAGGAATGTACTTCAGTATATTATTCGGCTATACTATATCGTTAATCAGTCTCATTAATACAACATTAGATACTCAAAAGTAAATACATCACTCATATGAATTAAATTGATATCCACTTGTGTTGAGGTAACAATAAAATTCCCAAGATGCAATGTAGAATATTGAGTTATTATCCAGATATAGATTTGGATTTACTGGGGAACGGTCACGAAAAAAACTGCTGACAGGCTCTGTCGCAGCAGAGTTCAATCAGCGTCCTCTGGCCTGGTTCTGGCTCGGTTCCCAACCAATTCTTGTGCAGCTTCAAGTCAAGAAGAAGAGATTTTTGCTGCTGCATGCTGGTTAGGGTCTCTCCGAGGACCTCTCTCTAGCTCGTGTCTGGGCTGGGCTCGGAAAAAGGAAGTCTGTGCACAGAAACGTGACTTCACAGTCCAGAGCAAGTCACTTTACAATGGGAGGAAGACTGATTTGTTCCCGGCATAGTGTTACTGCTGAGTAAGAACTTATACAGATTGTCGAGAAAGAGTCCAACCATATGTTGCTCTGGTGACCAGACGCATTCACGGTAGAGCCAGGGGATTCACAAGGTCTTTTGCTGCAGCCTCAACCTCGGGCAGATCTGTTTCTATGTCCGGGCTTCCTCCTAGTTCAGCTTGAAACCATTTTTTCATGTCCCACACTCAGACAACAGTGGCAGTCACGTGATTAAATCTGAGAGAGCGCAAGAGTAGCAAGAGGAGTGAGGTCTGAGGCTTGTGCATTGCCTTTTAATGGGGAACGATATGGCTGTTGACTGGTCGATTGTTTGGCCGGCATTTGAGACCCAGGTGAGGTTACCACGCCCTGCAGGTTCCTGATTGGATGGTCAACTGTAGGAAAGTTTAACATTGATCTCTTGACCCCAGGACCATAAACCAGGTGTTTGTAAGTTCCTAGTGGGCCTGACCAGACATCCCAGCACCAGGAGTAGCCCACCCATTATGATAGTTGGAGAATCCCCAAACCTGGGAACTGTTCTTTATCAGTAGACAAACACTTTAAATGAGAACAACATAGAATAGCTTCTCTGTACCTGGACCACAGAGATGAGGGAGAGAGGTCTCAGTGGAAAAGGGAAAGCAACACTTAATTCTGACTTGTTAATAAGCATTGCTGCTACATTAATATGAAATTAAACAACTAAAGGGAAAATGTGGTAGCTGAGCATAAAAATAGCAGGAGCAGAATGTCTCTGAATGTCATAAACAATATTTCTGTAGGAATAGATATATGTTATACATACTGTATATGGCTGGTAGTGGTAGATAAAATAAAAAAAACAACAGTATCCTACTTCCTTTAGAAACATTTTATGCATCAAAAACTTTCACTTGGTCACTTACTGTGGTTGTTTTGGAAAAGTTTTGATGTGCTTATTCTGACAATATTAAGGTTATACACATTATAAAAAACTAAAATGTTTTAACTTTTTCTATGAATACTTACTCTTTTTATCGCAGTAAAGAACTATACTTTTTAAAACCCACTTAATAGGGAATATAATATGGAATCTTGTATCTTAAGAAATTAATAACAATATTAATTTAAGGATCTAAATATAATATATTTATAGAGCTCAAAGTATTATTGTAGTCTACTTTCTTTGTAGACATCAGTAATGAAGTAGGAACGGGCAACCTTCCAGCCACAGGTGCAGATCATTAGCCACAGAGCCACCGCATGCAAGTCTTTTCACAGGTGGAAATTTCACCACAGTATGCATTATGTTACATTTTTAAGCATCAGTCAAAGCATTCTGAAGTCTATATTGTTCCAATTTTAATGCGATACGGAAGATAGTTTTGGAATTAACTTTTATGTATTCCATGGCAGCCAATTTATGTAACACAGCTCTGCACTTCTTTAACAAACATTTTATTTGTCACAAAGCCTAGGAGTGTTACACCCCGCTGTGTTTGTTATGTAGAATAAACAGTTTTGACTGGGGGATGGGGAAGGAATTTTCAGTAGCATGCCCTCTCTTGTCATTGCTTGTCACGCTTTAACATAAGGCAATTGGAAATCAAATGTCCTGTTTTTTTCAACACTAATTTTTCCACACTGTAGTTTTAAAACTTGAGCAAAGACATGTCACATGCATACGGCCTGATGCTGTATGGTTTTAAAGCCACTACAGTACAGGTTGTGGGAAATACATTTATTTGTACTGTATCAAAGTGTACCTTGGTCACAGCTCCCTACATTCCAAACGATGAGTGTTTAATTGTCTATTGCACCCACTGTGTTTCGAACTTTGAGTCGCCTACTTCTTCAACTAGTTTGCAGAGAAATATCTAAATAAATTAACTATCTAGCCATTGCAAAGGGTACAACTATACCAGCCACAAATAAATAAAAAATAACTTTTTTTTCTCCTGATAATAACTGTAACAAATTGTCATGTTTCACTTACTTGTGTAACAATCATGACAGTTCCGAAATATGAAGGTTATTAATTTTTGAAGAATTTACTACTGATACATTTCTGAGCGCCGTTAACAATATTAATTTATTGATATAGATATATGTATTTAGCTGGTTGTATCAAGATATTAATTTTATATATCACAGTATTTAAATTCACATTCATGTTCTCATAGCAGGGTACTGGGGTCCCCAATACCCCGGACAGACAAAGGTGATAAAGGTGTTAAAGATCCAAAGGGGTGTCTGTGGCAGAGTTCAGCACATTTTAAATTAATGAGAGGCTATGAACAGCAGCAGCACCTGTGTCGATGTTAGTGGTTTTATAATTAATAATATAATAATAATAATTAACAATAATAATAATTAACACATCATATTATTAATTGCATTTTAAATAGATTATCTATAGAACATTTTTTTCTGTTTCAGCTCAATGGAGCAAATATAAAGTCAAAGCAGTCAGGATCTCGGAGTTTAACAAGTGCAAAAACATTTCGCGTAACAAAACTGTGAAGGAAGCAGACCCTTTCTTTGCAATCAGTACACGACTTCTCACATTTCGAAACCTTGGATGGTATGCCTCAAGGACTCATTTATAGTATAATCCAAACTAAAAAGCTGCCGGGCACATTTTGACGTTCAGGTCAAACATTCAAAGTTAGCGTCTGTTTTAAAAGGCTTTGGATTCGTGTTAAGATTTGTATCAGTTTTAACTGGTAATACAATAGTGAATATAATTGAGGTTCTACTGTTTAAGGTTTAAGCTTTTAAAGTCGTGCAATGTCTAAATTAGGCAGGGACATGTCATTGTTTCTTATTTTTGATTTTCTTTAAAAATGTTTTAAAAATCAACTTCCCACTTTAACCTTGCCATAACTATAGCAGGAATGTAGCACATTTGGGACCTTGTTCAGGAACTTTGATTTGTTTTGTGGAGCCAATATTTTTTCCTCGGTTCACACATGCTGCACTTGGAGTTTTTAATAATATTATTATTATTGTTTGATTTTATTTGTATTGTGGGTAATTGTGGTGTCCATCATGGCATTCAGTTTAGAGCAGTTTGAAAAATGTTGCAAGGCAGATGTTTTATCAATAGCCGGTTTAGGTTCTCAGTTTACCAAGGACATATCAGATGTTAAACTGAAGAAGGAATACACCCCAACACCCCAGACAGACAAAGGTGATAAAGGTGATAAAAATCCATTCAAAGGTGCAGTGTGTTAACACAAACTCTAACAGAGCCGCTTGTGCGAGCAAGGTGACTTTCTGCTCAATTGCGTGAGAGCTACAGTACAGTCAGATGGATTTTAAATTCTATAAGCAACATAAGCTGTTTGTCTAATTCACCTACTTTGTGCAGTATACGCTTTCTGAAAATGTACAATTTTGTCTCGTGCCAACTCATCAAAGATTTATTTTTTAAAATTCTGAAATTTGGATGACATGCCTCACGGACTCATTCATGGGATAATCAAAATAACCCCATCCCCCCGCGTCTCACCTTTCGCTGTTCCACACACATGAATCCCATGAAGTCAGATCCACAGATATACCAAAAAAGTAGCTCACGCAACAATGAACGGCAATGAGTTTGTATACGGTATAAATATGTTATGATCGTATGTTTTCAAAGCCACTACAGTAGAGTATGTGTGAATTATTTTTTCTTTAAGTTAAATTTTCGTAGATGAAATTTGTATTAAGACAAAATATAGATGTTCTTAATGCGGATGTAAACCTGAAAGAGACACATCGCGTTCACAACAAGCTATAATAGTGGACTACTTTATATATTTGGCTATGTAATAAACAAACCAAAAGTAATTCTCTGGACAGGCTTTGAACTGCCTGGGTGCACCGTGCTACATTACATTCCATTGCTCCTTACCACTATATGGAAAATAAATGTTTTTTTTTAAAAAACAAATGTCAAAATGTTTCCAAAATATCCACTTTTTATTTATATTTATATTTTACCTGCTAAGTTACACAATTCCACCTTTCACTGCTCTACCTGGCGGTTATACAAAGTATTGCAACCGTGTTTCAAAAACACTGCGGCACTCTGCAACCCTTGGACTGCAAACTACTACAGTATCCCCTGCACATTTTAAATGACTGGATCTGTATTTCTCTTTTTGTATCAAAGATGGAAATTCCTTCTTAAAAGTTAAAAATATAAAATTAACTGTTCATTAAGAGATTCATTGTTTCTCTTAACCTGTTGGATGTGTTTTCTCCAGTGCTCACTTTTTCTCTCTCTGGATTAATAAGAGCTACAGCTACAGCTCTGCATTAAGTGGCCTCTGGGGTCACTGTGATAAACTGGCCATAAAAGTACGTGAGATGAGAAGAAGAGTTTCTGTAACGATGGCTGGGTTGTGATGAAAGGATCCAATGCAGATGCAGGATTCCTGGGGCGGTGAGTAGGCGGACAGAGCTATCCAGGAGCTGGGTCGTAATCCGGAGGCGAAAGGTAGGTCAAGATCAGTAAACAGCACTGGTGGCGAACAATCCAAAACGAGAGACAGATACGTGGTCGGGACAAGAGCAACAGGGTCGATACCAAAAATAAACACAGGTAGTAAACAATCCACGGGGCAAGGCAAGAAACGTAGTCCGAAGGCAAAACGATGATGTCAGAAAATCCAGAAGGCAAAATGCAAGAAACGCTAGGTAGAGCCACAAGTAGGGAACTCAATACCGAGCATTGATATGCGAGTAAGAGCGGCTTAAATAATGCAGCCTGCCGCACGGTAAGACGTCTGAAGAGAATTAACACGTGCGGCGGCGTTTGTAATTATCCCCCACCTGCTGGGACTGATTAGACCTCTTCGGAGCTGGTCTGGGCTGGTTAGTGGTTGTTACAGTTTCTTGTCCAGCAGTTGTGTTCTGTGCTGGAAAAGCATATTGGACAGACTCAGGCTCCAGGTACGTGACTCACTGAACTGTATTTCATGCTTACAATATTCAGCTGTTAACTGATACCTGAAGCTATTATTTTCCATTTTCATTGAAAATAATATGTTAATCTTATAAGGTGATTCAGTTTATGCCATTAGAATTATGTAAACCTAATTTTAAAATAACTCAGGATTTTTATATATAATTTTCTTAAGACAACAGGAAGATTTTAAAAACTCAAGTAAGAAAGTTTAAAATATAAACTTAGTCAAGAGAAATATCTAAAGGTCTGCTTGCCTTTAAAGCTGTCTTCTAGGGTTGCTTTTTAATGTCTTGCAGAGATTTTGAACAAAGGGAACCAAAACTCTTTTAGTATTTTTGTTATTATCTTAAAACATTTAATTGTGAGCAGTCAGGGGTTTTACAAAATTAACATATATAACAGATTTGAACTAAGTTTAATTTCAAAACAGACACAATTCTCACATTTTTTTCTGGAATCAACACTGTTCGTATTAATCAGACATTAATAATTTTGTTGTTCTTTATGCTTGTGACATTGAAATGTCACTGGAAGTTCTTGTGATTTTGATTAGTGAAGCAGGCAATAAATATTGTTACAAATGGTGAGTTAAGAAAACATGAAAAATCAGGAATTGACCGATCAGTTTAGTAATAAGTAAAATAGTTATAGTAAAATAGTTAAAATACTCCCAACTTATAAGCAATTTCTCTAGGATATAGCCAAGTGGTTGGTATATTTAGTGGCATGTAAATTCTTTGTTCTCTGGCACAACTTTGGTGAAAAGAGTAATAATCCAGACACACTTGGTTAAACATTTTTTTTTCCAATGACAATACCACAAACTACAATACACACAACAAAACATACATCACACAAATGACTATATTTACAGAATATACAAACAAGGCATTTCAAAGGCCTTACATTTTAATCACCCAGAATACCCCCAGACTTCTACTAAGTATGAAACTCTTAATACCTATAGAAGCCAAATAAGAGACAAGCTGCCTTTCTAAATTAATGTGATACAACCTACAGTTAAATGTTTCTCTCTACACCCAGGATGCCAATAAATAGGAGCCTATCTCCCTATTCTATGAGTGCACCCTAAGCAGGAAAGATGTCTCTGACCGAGGTATCTTTTACGCAGAAATCCAAGTTCCCTAAATCACAGAATAGCAAGCTCTCTCTAGCAAGGTTCAAATACTTAGCTCTAGACAGGTTTTGTTTGGATGATAAAGGGATTTTCGCCTGCTGGAAGCTTCTAGTTCCAGCTTCTCTGGACTCTTGTCTTTCCTCTTTCTTCTTCCCTGATTCTTCTTGTCTCACCTCTCCTTCTCTCTGTGCTCTTAATGCAATCTTATATTGTGTGTTTCTTTACTGCTAATTAACAATCATTAACCCACAACTTACATAGGTATACCAAGGTAAACTTTAGAATGGTTTCTGATCAAGGGACTCCCACATCTCAAAAAACATCCTCTCTTCTTTGAACCTAGAACTGTTTAGTCTGATAAGTGTCACAAACTTCTCAGTTACCTAAAACTGTAACAATATATAAACCACTGTCTGACTTGATCAAAGAAATATAATAGATATTGTTTTGCTTTTTACTTTTTATTTTTTATCGTTGTTACAGTATGTCATTGCTATGCATTAAACAAAATCAGTAAGGGATACAGTATGTTAGAATAATAGTGAAGATCAAGGATGGATATGCCATCTGTAATCCTACAATCAAGTAGTGCTACAGGATTCATGTATTCATTAAATCAACAAGAAGAAGCATGGTAAAATTAAGATTTTAGCAATCATTTCATTAGATAGTACATTCCTCCTCTTCTAATTTGTATATCAAACTTGTTTGAAAGACATTTAAAACTCCTTCTTGTCCTTCCTGAAAAGGGTTAACAGTCATTGTGCATTTTCTATTATTGGTCCTGTACCAGGACCAATTTCTAAAGTCAATTGGACCTCAATAGAAGTAAAACAGCTCATTACAGGTATGTACCATAGTGCGACATTCCTACTTGTAATTAACCTTAAGCCGTGTATAACAATTTTTTTAATTGACTTAATTTGGATTACATTTTGCATATTTGTGTAAGCAAAGCATTTGCACTTCTGGTTAGGAGGAGTTTATTCATACAACACATTCCCTTTCTCAGTGTAAAGATTCTGTGCATGGAATCCACTTTTGAGATGATGTCTTAATGTCATTGCACACAAATCACACAGACAGCTCTTCAGTCTTCAAACCACAGAGCCATCTTTTGCATTCAACTATTGAAGATCATGGTATCATTGTCACTGTTTGCCACTGGTTGGCACTGATATATGATGCTGAGCCCAGAATGAAGCAGTCTTGAACAGATTTAAATGTGTAATTATATTAATTATGACAAAATGTGTTTTTGTTGGATACCCGACTGTCTTAATGGAAGAAGTGCAGTTCTCTATTTTTTAGATAAGTTAAATAACCTGCAAGAAAAAAAATCTCCTAACAAGCCAATTTCCAATTTAGTCACTGATTTAGAATATGAAGTAAACATGTGTGAAAACAAATGTATAAGGTTTTGGTTTAACATCTTCAGAGCTCAATAAAAACTGTAACAATGAATAATGTCTGACTCATTAACTATCAGAATAATAAGTCTTGTAAGTGGTTTAAATAAGACTAATAATTCGGTTTTAATACAAACTAATTTTTAACATGTTACATAATACCTGCCCCTGAATAAAGTACTACCATAAGAACGTGTTAATACTAAAATACAGAAATGTAAAAGAATATCAAAAGGTATACACAAAATTTTGTCTCTTCTTCTTTACATTTCATGTACACTCAACACAGAAGGCCCAACCCCCGTATCAGAAGCAGTGATGCAAAAATGCTAACCTCATTGTTAATATGTTGCCTTGTTATATTGATACAAATCAGAAAATATTTATTATATTCAGGGGTTAAAATAATGCATTGCAACTTCTGTCATTTCAGGTGTATTCAGTCATTTTTGGCATAGCAGTATATGCTAAAATACATGTAAATATATCTTTATCATGATAAAGGTATGCAATACAAGTTTCACAAAATTTTCATTAAAATATTATATTTAATAATTATTCATGAGATATTCTTGTAAATTGTAAATTAATTACCTCCAGGGTACCCCTGACTTGAGCCATGAGCAGACCCAACATCACTCTGCACTCTGAATTCATCATTGTGGGACTGCCAACTCCAGATGAACAGGACACTGCACTCTTTATCATCTTCCTCATCCTCTTCTTGGCTACATTCCTGGGCAACCTGCTCATTGTGGTGCTGATTTCCCTGGACCACCGACTCCACATGCCCATGTACTTCTTCCTGTGGAACCTGTCTGTCTTAGACATATTAATGACAACATCAATCATACCCAAGATGCTAGCTGGTCTGTTAGGTCAGAAAACCATCTCATTCACAGGTTGCTTTGGACAGATGTACTTTATCATCTCATTTACAGCTGTGGAAGGATTCCTTGTTGCAGCAATGGCTTATGACAGATATGTTGCTGTAGTGAAACCACTGCATTACAACACCTTAATCAGCACCAAGGTTTGTATTACAATGACGACCGCAGCCTGGGTACTCGGCGTCCTTGCCTCACTTTTGTCGGTCGTCCCAGCAAGCACTTTGCCATTCTGTGGATCAAACCTTATCCTACATATTGTCTGTGACTACCGCACTGTAATGGTATTAGCTTGTGGCGATGTTACAGCTCAAATCAATTTTACCCTGTTAATTGCCACACTTGCAATCTGCATCCAATTTTTCTATGTCTTATGGACATATTGTAGAATCATAGCATCAGTAATGAAACTGAAAACTGTGGAGAGCCGTAAGAAGGCCTTCTCAATGTGCTCCTCACATGTGACTGTCGTCTTTCTATACTATGTTTCTGGTGCTGTGGTTTATATTGGGTTGAGGGTTGAGAGTATCCCTCCTGATGGGCGCATCATCATTGGTGCAGTTTTCTATTTCCTCACCCCTTTGCTCAACCCCATCATATACAGCATAAGGAATGAGAAAATCAAGGCAGCAGCTCACAGATACTTTAAACTGAGAGCACTTATTATGAATAAGACATAATATCAGGGATGTTAATGTTCAATACTAAAAAAGAATCAAGGTGATATATTTATATATCTTAAAAAAATAATTTTCAGAATCACATTACAAATGTAATTGATTTGTTTTCCTTTTCTTCAATTTCATACAGCTAAACTTTAATAAACATATTTTTTACGACAGAATGTGGAAGAAGTTACATTTCTAGTGCAGCCTAATAGGAGTACTATTTAGTAGTAATGTAGAAATACTGTACAGTTTGAAATTTATTAATGACTGACACGATGGTGCAGTGGTTAGCATTGTTGCCTCTGCTTGGAGTTTGTATTTTCTCCTTGTGTTCACATAGGTTTCCTCCAGATACTCAGTCTTCTCTTACAGACTGAAGGTTTTTTTTTTTGCAAATTTCCTTAACTACATCAAAAAAAATAAACATTCTCTTATTTGTAAAACTTTGCATGCAATAAAAAACTTTCAGAATGACGGTGATTTTCCGTTATCAATCTGTACAAGTGGATGACGGTGCCGGATTTGCACATTTAAAGAGTCCCTCCAAGCCCTACCACCTGCTTTTGTCCATTAGTCCCTCTACAGGGCCCAAAGTCCTTTCCAGCACTCCCTCGTGATGGGGAAACCCCATTTGGTGACGTCATGCTTCATCCTTCTTCTGAGGTCTACCAGGATCCTCTCCATCAGCTCCCTTGCTCCCCACTCTGCATGTGCTGGGTGAGAGTGTTCCTCATGTTCCGCAGGCCATGTTTTGTGAGGGACAGCAGCAGCCACAGTAGGAACTGTATCCTCTTGTCCAATCCGGTTGGTACCAGCCCCAGCAGAATGTACCGGTAACTGAGCACAGCTCCCGCTCCCAGGAGTTGCATAATGTTGTCCAATCTGCCCAACACCGTTTTGGTGAAGGACCAGCTCCAGAACAAGTGCTCCTGAGTCTCCTTGCTGAAATATGTGTCCCGGGGGCAATGCGGGTTTCTGGTGAGCGAGTGTCTTTACAGGACCTCTCTGCTTTCCAGCCTCCGAAGGTATTTTTTTTTCCGACAAAATATATTTTATTCCACGAAAAAAAAAACGTCTCAAAAAGAAACATCTCACACATATTAATACTCGACGTAATAAAAACAACAGCGGAACGGTGGTGATTGTCCGTTATCAATCATTGCAAGTGGGGGCAGATTTGCGCAATTAAGAGAGACCCTCCAAACCCTACCACTTGCTATTGTCCCTTAATCCCTACTGTAACTGAGAGCAGCAGCACACTAACCCACAGTAGAGCTTTTTGGAGAACCTGAATACCCATTTTTAATAACATACTTGTGATTGCCCAGATTAAATATTTTTTAGTAAAATAAATTAAATGTCAACAAAAAACTAAAATGTTGATTGTATAAGTACTCACCCCCTTTTATATGGTAATTCCAAATTAGTTCAAGTGCACAATGTACTGTTATACAATTGAGACAAATAGTTGAGTGGCCGTTGTGTGATAATAGCAATTAACACAATTTCAGTATAAATACATACTTGTCTAAGGTCACTATATCAGGAGATATTTCAAATTTCAAAGGTAAAGAAAAAATTATAAAACAAATTTATAGAAACCAAATGACCCTTTGAGCACAGTGAAGGCAATCATAAAGTGAAGTGGGGGGTGTATTATACTATGCAGACTCTGTAGAGCAGTTTGTCTCAAAATTGAGCATCCAGGGAGGAAAAGCTGCCAGTGTGAACCTAAATTTGACTTATGCAAAAGCTAGCGATTCTGATATCAGAGAAACTTTAAGAGTCTGATACTGAAAACATCTGGCAACATATTTTGTAGTGGGACAAAATAAACCTAGGAGTTTTTGGTCTACAATCCAAAAGTTAAATCTGGTGCAAACCCAGCATAGTGTATCATTCAGTCAACACCATCTCTGTTGTGGTTGCAGCCTTATGTTATGGGACTCATAGTTATTTATCACCGGTGACTAGGAAGGTTTTCAAAATTGAGGAGAAAACAAATAGACCACTAGGCAAATCTTTAAGAGGAAAACTTACTTCACTCTGCAAAAGACCAAAAATGTTTAATGAAAATCCCCACCTACGAGCAAAACAGTGACCCAAAGCACAGTGCCCAAGCTACACTGGAGTGGCTTCACAGAAAGAAGTACTGTAAATGCTGAGTGCCCCAGGCAGAATCCAGAACTGAACCTAATAAAAACTTTGATGTTGGCTGTCCAACAATGATCCTCCACCAACTTTATACAGCCACAATTACAGTGTCTAAAGTTGGTGGAGAAATCCAAAAAGACTGACAGCAGTTATTGCTGCTAAAAGGTATTTACATCAAGTATAGAGCAAAGGGATAGAATATTTATGTTAAAAATATGTTAGTTTGATTTGTCTTTTTAGATGTTGTTTTTTCTTAAATTTAAGCTTCATTCACCAATAAAGGTGTTAATAGTATTCAAACTTCCATTAAAAATATTCACATTATGATAATATATACATTAATTGTAATTAAATTAGCACATCATTTGAGTGGGATGAATACTTTAAACAGGCCTAGAATATATTGATAAAAACGCCTTGGCCAACTTGATCCTTTAAACTTGAATTATGATCACGTTCATACTTACATGGTAAAAGGCTTTCTGCTTCGTTAAGTTTCCTATACTGGGTTATACCAACTTAATGATGTACCTATGGGGCAGGTTGATAAGACATGTAGGTAGTATTAACTATCACCAGTGTTCCTAATCTAAAAGGCTAAATGAATAAACAAAATATCTTTGTTTATATTTTCTTCATTTTAAAAGACACAGAAGCATTAATTGTAAGAACTTAATATTAGGCCCCGTGTATGTGTGGTGAATTCCAACCCCTGGATGACACTATGCAACCCAGAGATAGCACATTAGCAATTTATGAGTGCAGGTTTGGGTGGACTGTCATGGATTTGCAGACCCCCCCTCCCCCAGGCACCTATGATGTACCAGTGGTCCTGTTTCAGAGAAGCATGCACAGTCCCATATAGGACTGTACAAACATTTTATTTTCAACTCACACAAAACTTATTGTCCTGAAAGGTCTTTCACTTGTTGTTTTCCTTCCAGGACACTTGGCACACTAAACACTGAACTGATTTCACTCTAGATCATTTTTTCTTTACAAAATGCAATTCATAACCAAATCTTTGCAAGTTGTTATCTCTTACTCTTCAAACTTAAATCGATTTTAGCACTGCCATCTGGATCCTGATGTGAAATCACAAGAGTTGAATAAATCTAAACTCTCTACAGATGCCATTAATTCAACCTCCCTGAGCTGTAGAAGAAAATGCGATGCGCATCTGGCTACTAAAAACCACTGAACATCCTGTGGAATTGGGCCGATTGTATAATTTTTGGTAGTATTTGTTTTTGCGAAGAAGTACATTTTTTAGAAATAAATAACTGGTTTGTGTGCACTGTCACACTTCAGATTAATTTTGGTCTCCAAAACATAGTAGCAGCTTCAATTGCTAAATTGTTTAATTTTTCTTACATACATTAAGAAAAACATCTTAAGAAGGCAGAATTTGAATCTGAAAAGCTGCTAGTGAGGCATGATATAGGCAGTATATTCGTAGTTTCTTTTAGTTATTTTTTGTAGTTGTTTTAGTCTTTTTTTTTAAAAAGGATTCCATTTTACCAGGAAGATGTCAGACTTAAGCTACATCAAAAGACCAACACCCTGTATATACAGGATTTCCAAACACATTTGGACTCATGTTGCTTCTCAAATGCACAGTAAGGTTTTGAGTCATTTGGCATAATTCTGATATACTGATTTAAGCTTTTTTTACTTTCATTAAAAACAAACAAAAACAGCAACAACATTTCTATAGTATATAAGAACATTTCTCCAAACATACTGTAAAAGAAGATGCATTGCAAACATACATATTAATTTATATTTTCCCTGCTTTTTTATGTACCTGGAGTCTGAGTCTATCCTCTGTGCTCTTCCAGTACTGAACACACAAATAGCCGCTGAACAAGAAAATCTTTCTCTAATATCAGTTGCTTATATGGGCAGGTCTACACAGTGATCCTAGAGGCCAAGGAGTGCAGAGCTGTAACTGTGGCACTTATTAATCCAGAGACAGAAAGTGAGAACTAGAGGGAACAGGCCCAAAGGGCAATTGGAAAAAAATAATCACTTTGTAAACAGCTACTTTTATACTAAATACAAGTGTAGTATTAATGCTTACGTATAAGCCATATAATTAAGTATTGCTGTGGATTCCTCATTGAGGCTTCTCTTTAGCCACAGACTAGCTAATGATCTTCCTAATAGAGAAGGTAAACCCATGTAATTTAATATTACAACTAAAATTAAGCATCTCCATAGAGAAGAGGACTTTCATCCATAACCTTCAGATGGCACCTCAGCTGACCCATTCTAGGGGTTCCTAGAGCAGATACAGGAACAATCTGAGAAAGCAGATGCCCTGGAAACGGAAAAGCAGTGTCAACAGCTGCATGAGATCTTCCAGGATTTCCAGGAAGTTTCGTGGGGGGTGCCTATGACTGTGGGGTAACAGATTTGCACGTACGCATTCCCTCTACCCCTGGCCTTTGTCAGGCAGTATCGCATTCTCCTCGCGGCAGATGGATCCATAAAACAGACACTGGATGCTCTACTAGAGCATCAGATCATAAGGGAGTGTAACTCCACTTATAACTCCCCACAGTGGCCAGTGCTGAAACCTAATGGTAAGTGGCATTTGACCATTAATTACCAGCAGCTGAATAAGCAGGTTCCCTTGTCACGATTGCCAATGATCTACCTAGATCAAGAGTTAGCCAAGGTGACAACGGCAAAATATTTCACCACTGTGGATGTGGCCAATGGGTTCTAGACCCTTAAGGTAGAGCCCACAGACCAGTACAAACTGGCCTTTTCCTTTGATTTTATTTTCTTGGTGAGCATGTGCAGGCTTGTTTTAGTTTTTAGTGGTCCTTTGTATTATGGGTGCTATGTAGGAGTAATTGGTGGTGTGCCTGTCATGGCATTCAGGTTAGAGGATTTTACTCTGTGCCCGATGTTGGAGCAGTTTGAGAAATGTTGCTAATATAGATATCTTATTGATAGCAGGTTTCTTTAGTTTCTTGGTTTCCCTAAGGATATCAGAGTGTCTCCTTTAGATTTAGATTAAAAATCTTCTATTTAGAAGAGCTTTAATTTCAAAAGGGCAAATGTCTTGTGACTTTAGTGTGTTATTGCAAGGCACAGAGATGGGGTATGTGAAAGTGCATTTACAGTTAAATTCAATTACTGGCTTTGTAAAGGTAGGGGTTTGACCTGCAGTAGTATGGGTGTGGTAAAATGTAACATAATATGTGCTGTGGTGAAAATGCTATTGAGTACAGAACATTATTTCCTAATGTCAAAAGAAATGCATATGTAGTTTATACTTATCTGAGTAAAAACAGTAAATAGAGAAAGAGTTTCACAAATTAAAGAGAGATTGAATCCAAAACTCATACAAAATACATACTGTAATTGTAAACGTTTTTGAGATCGTGTATGTGTTACTGTGCTTCATATGGTCAGGATTTTTGCATACAGAGATTTGAATAATAATTCTCACATTATGAAATCACATACTTGACAAATCCATTTTATACAAGCCTCTGTGTAATTGTGCAGTAACTAATAATAAAAAAAGAATTCTAAAAATCCTAACAGGTGCTAGATGCTGCTTATATAAAAAAGTAGAACATTTTCACAGTTGCGATCTTTAAAATGTCTGCATTTTTTGAAGGCTCTGTGTTTTGCTTGCAACATTATTGATACCTGAAACACTGTTTCTCAAGGGCTGTGAAAACAAGAACAAATCACCCTCAACAAAATTCAAGCAGTTTGAAATTATTATTTATTATACATAAGTTAATATTGTTGATATTAATTAAAAATATGCTTATGCTTTGGTTATTTGCATATTTAGCTTCCACTCCTCCTCCACTTTTTTGCAGTTTATCATTCTCAGGGGGTCCCAGCCTTGTCTAATTTTTTCACTTATCCTTCAGTGGTCTCTTTAATATCACTTTATTTGAGATTATAATGATATAATTTGTTCTAAGGCTTATTGTAAACTGATGGAAATGGTCTCTACTTCTCCCATTGATAGTATTCACTTTTATTAAACCCTTTATATCGGAATCTTATTGTAAAGTGCTACCAAAGAGGGAATATTCATGTTACGTCCCCCAGTGTGTCCGTATGTTTTGTTTTTTTCCACTTCCTGTATTCAGTCACTCCCCCCCATTGTTCCATCACTACACCATGTTTGCCGTTGTGATGTCTTCATCAATCAGTTTCTCAGCTTATTCAGTATTTAACTTGGAGGTTTTCAGAATGAAATAAAGGGGTATTTTGCTTGATTTCGGTTCAGCTCTGCTCAGTTTTATTTTGCTTTTGTTTTGCTTCGGCTTCACTTCTCCGTTTTTATTAGTTTTGCTTCGTGTGTGTATGTTTTCGTATAGCTTCAGCTTTTGTTGGTCTGTGTTCGTCTTCTTGTACTTTTGTTTGTTTGTGTTTATTCTGTATTTCGCCAATACCTTCCCCAAACTTGTTATATCAGTCTCTGTGCTTTTTTGTACCCTATTCCTTGTATCTACTCTTGTTTGTTTTCCCTTATTGGTATTTGTAGTTCACTTGGGCATTTGTGTGAACTTTTGTATAAAGGATTAGTTTAGGTTGTCGGGTATATTTTGCACATACAGTGCCTTGCGAAAGTATTCGGCCCCCTTGAACTTTTCAACCTTTTGCCACATTTCAGGCTTCAAACATAAAGATATAATTTTTTTTATTTTATGTGAAGAATCACCAACAAGTGGGACACAATTGTGAAGTGGAACGAAATCTATTGGATTTTTGAAACTTTTTTAACTAATAAAAAAAAGGAAAGTGGGGCGTGCAAAATTATTCGGCCCCTTTACTTTCAGTGCAGCAAACTCACTCCAGAAGTTCAGCGAGGATCTCTGAATGATCCAATGTTGTCCTAAATGACTGATGGTGATAAATAGAATCCACCTGTGTGTAATCAAGTCTCTGTATAAATGCACCTGCTCTGTGATAGTCTCAAGGTTCTGTTGAAAGCGCAGAGAGCATCATGAAGACCAAGGAACAAACCAGGCAGGTCCGTAATACTGTTGTGGAGAAGTTTAAAGCCGGATTTGGATACAAAAAGATTTCCCAAGCTTCAAACATCCCAAGGAGCACTGTGCAAGCGATCATCTTGAAATGGAAGGAGTATCAGACCACTGCAAATCTACCAAGACCTGGCCGTCCCTCTAAACTTTCAGCTCAGACAAGGAGAAGACTGATCAGAGATGCAGCCAAGAGGCCCATGATCACTCTGGATGAACTGCAGAGAACTACAGCTGAGGTGGGAGAGTCTGTCCATAGGACAACAATCAGTCTTACACTGCACAAATCTGGCCTTTATGGAAGAGTGGCAAGAAGAAAGCCATTTCTCAAAGATATCCATAAAAAGTCTCGTCTAAAGTTTGCCACAAGCCAGATGAAACCAAAATCGAACTTTTTGGCCACAATGCAAAACGATATGTTTGGCGTAAAAGCAACACAGCTCATCACCCTCAACACACCATCCCCACTGTCAAACATGGTGGTGGCAGCATCATGGTTTGGGCCTGCTTTTCTTCAGCAGGGACAGGGAAGATGGTTAAAATTGAGGGGAAGATGGATGCAGCCAAATACAGGACCATTCTGGATGAAAACCTGTTAGAGTCTGCTAAAGACCTGAAACTGGGACGGAGATTTATCTTCCAACAAGACAATGATCCCAAACATACAGCAAAATCTACAAAGGAATGGTTCACAAATAAACGTATCCAGGTGTTTGAATGGCCAAGTCAAAGTCCAGACCTGAATCCAATCGAGAATCTGTGGAAAGAGCTGAAAACTGCTGTTCACAAACGCTCTCCATCCAACCTCACTGAGCTTGAGCTGTTTTGCAAGGAAGAATGGGCAAGAATTTCAGTCTCTCGATGTGCAAAACTGATAGAGACATACCCCAAGCGACTTGCAGCTGTAATCGCAGCAAAAGGTGGCTCTACAAAGTATTAATGCAAGGGGGCCGAATAATTTTGCACGCCCCACTTTTCATTTTTTTATTAGTTAAAAAAGTTTCAAAAATCCAAGAGATTTCGTTCCACTTCACAATTGTGTCCCACTTGTTGGTGATTCTTCACATAAAATTAAAAATTTATATCTTTATGTTTGAAGCCTGAAATGTGGCAAAAGGTTGAAAAGTTCAAGGGGGCCGAATACTTTCGCAAGGCACTGTATACTGTAGTTGGTCTTTGTATTAGTAACACTAGTTAGGACAGATGAGTGCCTTTTGTCTTGTATGGTTTTTGAGTAGTTAGTGAAGGTAAGATAGGGTGTTAGGTCAGCATTCCTTCACTTTTATGGTCAGCTCCATTTTGTTTATTTTCTTTTCTTTGGCACCACTCTAGTTCCCTTTCCCTGTGTGTTATTGTGTCTTATTACATACCTTACTGTGAGGGTTTTCAATATACAGGTATATAATCTTGAAGAGATGCAAACACAAAGAGATACACAACAGAGAATATATTTCAATATATCGTTTGGCTATACCAAATCACTAATCAGTGTTATTACCCACTGTTACACTAGACTCGGAGGTAAATACATTACTCATGAATTAAATTGATAACAACTTGTGTTGAGGTAACAATTAAATTCTCGAGATGCAATGTAGAACATGGGGTTTACTTATCCACTGTGTAAGGATTAGGATTTCCCGGCATGAACACCAAACCAACTGACAGGCTCTGTTGCAACCTCTGTTCCAGCGGTCGTCCAATAGGCATTTTCCCTGCGTCCTCTGGCTACCTGCCAACCAATCGAGGTGCAGCTCGGAGTATGATGGGCGGAGGAATCCAACTGCGGCGCGAAAGGCAGTCATTTCTCCCAGGGGTCTACTAGCAGTCCGGCTGACTAGTAGAAAGTCTCTATGCACAGAGTGTAACCGCAGGTCCTCACAAGTCACTATTTTGCACGGGAAGAAAACTGGTTAGTTCCCGGGCCAGCGCTGCTTCAGAATAAGCTATTCAGGTTGTCGACAAGGGTCCAACTGTAGGCTGCCGTTGATCAAGCGGAGCATTCACGTTGGTAGAATTCTGAGTACGTACGGGATCCTCGGCCTCTCGCTTAGAACAATGTCCAAGTCCCAGTGCAGACAACAGGGGTTGTCACTTGATTGTCTCTGAGGGTGCGCGAAAATGGCCAAGGAGAGCCCCGACCTGAGCGTGTGCTACATTTTTTACCAAGACACAGATGTGTGCTGATTGGTTGAGAGTTTGGCGGGCATTGGAGACCCACGTGGTGTTACCACGCCCTGCCAGTCCCTGATTGGTTGATCAAGGTGAGATATGAGTCACTTACTCCTGACACTTAGGAATGCAGTCCAGATGTCCATCTGGCACTCCCTAGACAGGTGCCAGGGATGACCATTGATCATGATAGCCAGGCTTAGCTAAGTGCATCCCCATTTGGGAGCTGTCCCTTATCAAAAGAAAACATCTTTAAATCAGCCTGCATGAATAGCTTCTCTGTGACTGCACCACAGAGATGAAGAGAGAGATGGGGCCTCATTTGGGAAAGCACAGCAACACTTAATTCTGTCTTATTAACAAGCATTGCCGCTACACCCTACATCATAAATAGTGACAAGAAGTGTGGGGTAGAAGAGAGATCCGTCAGCTGGAACCTCCAGCTCACCAGGGAGCCATCACCTGGGCCAAGGACCAGAACGTGCCCATGGTGGTGGTGAACCTGGACCAGAAGAAAGCCTCCAGCAGAGTAAACCAGAGCTATCTGTTCAGAGTGCTGGAATGCTTGAGTTTCAGCCACTGGATCAAGATACTGTACTCTGGAATGGGCAGCAGAGACAACGTGAATGGAAACCTGGGGGACTCCACCTGGAGTTCATTCCCCAGGAGTCCAGAGTATGACAAGGGTGTCCTCTTTGACCTCTTCTTTATGTTTTATTCACAAAGCCATTAATGGAGGATCAGAGCGATGGCCTGGCGATACCGGGAGGAAAGGGGGAAACCCTCAATATCTCCCAATACGCAGACGACATGACGCTGTTCCTAAGTTCGGACAAGAGGTTGAAGAGAGCCCTGCAGGTCATGGAGCTCGACCGCTGAAGAGCAAACTAAAGTTCTTCGGACCCTGGAAGGACAGGACGACGGAGCCAAAAGGTCTCAAGCTCTGCACGGATACTGGAATATACTGGAGGTTTCGTTTCAGAGCCTAGACAACGTTATCATCAACTGGACTGAGAGGATCGCCAAGGTGAATGCGATGCTTGGTCTTTGGAAAATGTGGTTGCTGTCCCTCAAGGGGAAAGTGATGGTGTTGAAAGCAGACATCCTGCCAATTTTTGTTTACCTGTTTACACGGTGTACCTGCTGCAGTCCAGACTGCAGTAAGGGATAATCTTCAATTTTGTCTGGGGAGCAGGTAGAGGTACATCACAAGAAACTGGATGTGCCACATTTCCCCCTAAAACTTGGCTGCATCCTATTCAGCAACGTATCTCAGGCGCTGCCAGATCCCATCAGCCACATGTACCAGTAGATTTATCAGGCTGTGGTTCCCACACCAGTTTGGGAAGGGATGCAGCCAAAGGAATTAGATAACAAGTGGAAGGACCTTAACTGGATGACCGTGCACAAGAAGCTGGTGACCAGAGAGGACCTTTACAGAAACTGGATCACCAGGAATCTGCATTGCCCCAGGGGACACGTGCTTCACCTAAGAGATGCAGGAGCACGTGTTCTGGAGCTACCCCTTCACCAAATTGGTGTGGGGCAGAATAGATAACACCATGCAACTTGGGGGATTGAGAAAAGTGCTAGGATACCAGAGCATCCCACTGGGACTAGCACGTACCTGATTGGACAAAGGGACACAGTACTTGCTTTGGCTGCTGGTGTCCCTGATAAAACAAGGACTGTGGAATGCGAAGAACACTCTCATCAGCACAGAGTGGGGAGTGAGGGAGCTGGGAGAGAGGATCCTTGTGGACCTCAGAGGGAGGATGAAGTGCAACATCGCCAAATGAGGCTTCTCCACAGCGAGGGACTGCTGGAAGGGACTGGGAGGACTAAAGTGCAAATCCCTGTTCCCTGAGCTCCTTCTCTGCAGTTTCAGAGCCAGGACAGGGAAATTAACAAAAGCATGTGGTAGGTCTTGGAGGAACTCTTTCATTTTGGAAATCTGGTCCCATAATCCACTTACACTGATTGATAATAGACAGTCACCTGTTTCGGAAAGTTTTTATTTGCTTATAGTTTGGTATTTTTGATTGAGATATTTTCTTTGAAATAAAGTTTATTTTGATAGAAAAAAAAACTGTTCTTATGAGTGAGTAAATCTTTTACAGTCTATGGAGAAGGCTTGTTGTGGGAACATGACTGAAGAGTCCAATACCAGGCAAATATATACCATGGCTTATTTCCCCCACTTTCTCAAACCTGAAGAAGGCTCCACGGCCAAAACGTTGTGTTTTCTTTTTTCTTGTTTTCACAAGGAATAAACCTATTACTTGTTCCTTATTTCCCCCACTGTCTGGTAAGGGAAAACATAGCATGTGATGTTGATGAAAACCTCTGGCCTGACCCAGATCGGGGGCAGGAGGTTGAGGCAGAATAAACTTTTGTTGTTTGTTACTGGTTAATTCTAACAGTAAAGTTTCTTATTTCTCTCTGTAATTATTACTGACATTTAACGATTACATTTCACCCATAAAAGTGTTTCGTTTAAAGTTCAAAATTCAAGTTTTGATTAAAAATAAAGCTGTTTACATTGTAATTCAACAAAATGGAACACCATTAGAAAGAGATGTATACTTTTGCAAAGCATTATTAATACCATTTTAAATCAGCTTAAACAGCTACTGTGCATAACACTCTAAAAGGCTCAGCATTCAATACAACCTTATATGTAAAACCTCTGTAATGGTGTTGGATGTACAATCACTTTAGTGCATTACTGCGGTCTTCTCATATCTGTATTATCTGAGTTAACATTTTTAACACAATTTTTCATAAGATTTCTGCTAGCAGTTGTTCATTAAGGGGTTGCTTAAAGGTGCATAGACAAATAAACATAATCTGTGAAAAAAGCTATTCAAAATACAAGTATTGGTCTTTTAGTAGAATTTAGAGGGATTTTTTTTAATGTGACCTTTTGTATTCTTCTCAGTGATTTGGCTCACCTTTCTTTAATAAGCTGCTCTCAATTCACTGAGCTGCAGAAACTGTTCACTCATTGAATTACAATATATTTGATGTAAATAATAATGTCATAAATAACTGTAAAGTATGGTTATATTTTATAGAGTATAACAATGTACATTTTTAACATTTATGTAGTAACACAGCCATTCAGTCATCCTGAAGACACTGAAATGAAACAGTAACTCATGCAGGGCTGAGAACATGCTGTACATGCTGGGAACTGTACATCTGAACTCATTATTGAGCAGAAGACCCACACGAACTCTCTGAGACTCCAATATGCAGAGTGTAACAATGGAGGGAGCCTGCTATTGTAAAACAAAACACATAATTAGCAACCAGGGAGACAAAGGAGAGTTTAGATCACAACAGTGTAATTAAGGAAAACTGCCCTGTAGGTCTCCTGGGTTTAATAAAGATAAACTAGCCTCATGTGAGGAGTCACCAAGAGAATACCTTTAATGAAATGAGGTCAGGTCACAGAATTACATATTGAGAGAAGGCTGCGATTAGAACTTTGTCAACAAGCAAACAATGCAGTACAATTAATAATGGCAGGTACACAGGTGCCGGGCTTGTCTGCTTCTGATTTGTTAACAAGTGGTGCTACTGGTTGTCTGACTCAAGGGCTTCCTGATTCCCTCCTGACAGCTAACTGGAAAAAAACACTCTGACTTACTCACAGACTTATTGGCTGACGCACAAGTTTGAATAAATTACTAAAATATAATTCCTTTGAATGCAAACATAATAATTAAATATGTGGGTTTATTTATGTGGCCATACATAACTTTTTTATGAACAGAGGGAACATATCATGGCTCCATCAGGTCTGTGGAAGAATTACCTTCTCTTGTTTCCGCAAGCAATGTTTCCATATGACAGCTGCTGAGCCCTTACTTTTGGCTTTCATTTGTCGATCTCATAGCTCATGTTTTGTGCCAGGACCTGGTGTTGTATATCCTGCTGATTCAAAGGTCACATGTCACTCTCCTATCTTCCTGTTGCATTCTATTGAGACATTGTAAAATTCTCAGTCACTCAGGACTACCTGCTGTCTTTGCCCACAGGAGGAATGTATTGCCGACTCCAAAATCCCCCCTACATAATTTCTGGCCAAAGAAAGAACAGATACAGCAAGATTTTTTTCTGCTGCTTCTTTAATTTTTTCTTTCTTTGAAAGTACAGGCAGCATTTTGTTCATAAGGATTTCATACACAAAACATGAAACAGGTTGTCCAGACAGCAGTCTAGATGGTTATGACTTCTGAACTCACTCTGGTTCCCCTCCTTTCCAGATCCTTGGCTACAGCTGGCAGACAGCTGCTGCACCTGCAGTAACACCGCAGGTAGTATAACACCTGTAATAGCAGCAGCAGGGCCAGCAGCCTTACCAGCTGCCTCAGCACATACTCGGCTCACCAGACTGTCATTCTGAGCTTGATATCTAATTGCTACTGTGGAACACAAAACACAAGCTTTCTCTGGTTAATCAGGTCAGCTTTTCTTTAAGGATCTCTCACAGTGGCCTGTTGTAGCTCCTTTATCTGGCTACTTCTCACAGCTGCTAATAAGACAATCAGCATTTAGAGAGGAGCTCAGTGGGAGTGAAATAACTGACAACTGACTCTTCTTAGATGTTCACTCTGACAATTCCACTTGAATCAATCCATGGAATCAGTTGGTCTTCCACACCACTACATTCCCTTCCAAAGACAAATAGTAAGTAAAGGATTTGCCCTGTTTGAACAATGTATTATTATGTGGACAGGAAATGTCCCTGGCATCACTCAGAACAACTGTTTTGGCGGCATACAGTGTCATGAACAGTTCTTTCCGGGCCCTATGCGGACGACACGATCCAGAATAGTGAAGACACAAGGGGAAAAATAGTCATGCAGGAAAAGGTTCTGGAGATGGGGGGCATGTCCATGGAGTGCAGGTGTCCAGGGGAAGTGAATCCAGGCGAACAATCCAAGTAGGAAATCCAAACGGGAAATCAGAAACAAGGGCTGAAGTCCAGAACCAGGCGATCCATCCGGAGGGGGGGGGGGACAGGAACTGGGTCGGAACCGGCGAGGGGAACCAGGAACTAGGAACCGAAAGTTAAAAGCATAACGGAGCCAGACGCAGCAAAACCCCGGGCTCTCATGATACGGAAATCAATGAGGAACCAGGAGTATGGTCCGCGTCTGGCTTTTAAGGGGGAGAGGGATTAGGGACCAGGTGCAGACAATGGGGCATAATAAGTTAGGGCTGGAGCGCCCTTAAGAGGTGGGGTTAGCGATCATGACATACAGTTAAATTAAAGGTGGTCACTGGTCAACGTCTAAGACCTGGCTAGCCTTTGTTTTATAGAGGTTAACAGTACATTCCGGACACACAAGAGGAAACTAGAACAGAACAGTACACAGAAAATCGTATCACACGTATGAATATAAATATAGATGTAACCATAGATATAAATATAAATATAAATGTATTGCACAGGTCCCTGGCATATATTGCACAAAAGTGGTTGTAAACGGGAAAAAGAAAAAGAAAAAGAAAGAGAACAGATGTAGCAGTAGATGTGTATATGCGTTTAGTCCAGAAACAGGTCACTGTCGCTGTTGCCTCTGCCAAGACGCAAGGTGGATGCGTTGTACAGTCTTATGGCAGACGGCAAGAATGACCTCCTGTAGCGCTCCCTGTCGCACCGTGGATGAATCAGTCTATTGCTGAACGTGCTCTTCATTCCTGCAAGCCTGTCATAGAGGGGATGGGAGAAGTTGTCCATGATGGCCTCTAGTTTGGACATCATTCTCCTCTCAGCCACTACCTCCAAGGGGTCCAGGTCAGACCCAATGACAGAGCTCGCTCTCCTGATGAGCTTGTTCAGCCTTTTGGAATCTACTGCTCTAATCCCAGAGCCCCAGCACACCACTGCGTAGAAAATGGCACTCGCTACCACCGACTGATAAAACATGTGTAGCATCTTACTACATACATTGAAGGACCTGAGCCTCCTCAAGAAGTAAAGTCGGCTCTGTCCGTTCTTATAGATGGCCTCGATGTTCTTAGACCATTTCAGTCTATCGTCGATGTGCACTCCCAGGTACTTGTACGAGTCCACCATCTCCACGCCACTCCCATGGATGTAGACAGGAGTAGGTTTGACCTTTTTCCTCCTGAAATCTACCACCAGTTCCTTTGTCTTTGTAACATTCAATTCCAAATGGTTCACCCCACACCACTCCACAAAGCTGCTGACCAGTCCTCTGTACTCCTCCTCCTGCTCACCCTTGATACATCCCACAATTGCAGAGTCATCTGAGAACTTTTGCAGGTGGCATGACTTTGAGTTGTACTTAAAGTCCGAAGTATAGAGGGTGAAGAGGAATGGAGAAAGAACTGTCCCTTGAGGTGCCCCTGTGTTACTCACTACCAGTTCAGACACACAGTTCTGAAGTCTCACAGACTGTGGTCTGCCCGTCAGGTAGTCAGTGATCCAAGAGGTCATGGAGGCATCGACTTGCATCTCCTCCAGCTTCCTCCTTAGAAGTAAGGGCTGAAGTAAATAGAAGTAAATAGGAGGGTTGTCCATATGGTTTACTGAATGTGGTCGATGGTTATAAGTAACAGAATACTGTACCAGCACATCCATAAAATTCCTAATACAAGAAATTGTATATGACCAATAAAGTGATCTTATCTTATCTAAAAGAACAAACTGCAATTCTCCCACTGTCCTGGATGAAAGGAGTCAACAGCCTGGACCTGCATACACACTTTCAATTGGGATCTTGTAGATGAGTAAGCTGTGGATCTCTTCAAAGGGTGTTCTGTAAAGTACTTTGGGGTGCCAGAGACAGCTTGCATTGCTCTTCAACAGAGCAGAAATTTAATGTTTAACAAAACAAAAACTGACATCTGTTAATGTGTTGTTCACTCTCTATAATGTATGAGTTTGTGTTAGATCCATTTTAAGAAAACATTTACACAAGGCTTAAAAATCACAGTTAATAAAGGCCAAAGAACACGGTTGTTAATCCTTAATTAACACTTTTTTTTCAATAAACTATGAATCCTTGTCACTTCATCATTAATAAAGCATTTTAAATAAACACATGTATTAATAAACTTCATTATAATAACCTCAAATTAAACATGATGTCAATAGAAGCAAGAGTATGTGTTTTAAAACAAGTACTGTATATCCCCAGAGACTATCCTGGCAAGCAACAGCCACAAGGCAGCATACACCCTGGATGAGATGCCAGTCCATCGGAGGACTCACATTGACACAAACGCACACACATTCACACTAGAGCCAATTTTTCCAAGAAGCTAAAATAACTTACCAGTATGTCTTTTGACTGTGAGAGGAAATTGGAGCACCTGGAGAAAACCCACATGAACACAGTGTGAACATACTGTAGGTAAATTGTGGATTAATGATTGGCAAGGAGCAGTACAGACACAGACAATATAAGATCACATGAAAAGCACAGGAGAAAGAAAGGAGAATTACCAAGCAGGCAACAAGGAAATAAAAGAGGAGTTGGGATTTGAATCTTGTGCCAGGTAAGAACCCCTACTTCATGTGCATTCAAATCAGACCTGACTGGAGCGAAGTATTTGAACCTTGTAAGAGAGAGCGTGCTATTCTGTGTTTTTAGGGAACTTGGGTTTCCTGGGTAAAAGATACAGTACCTCAGTTAGAAACATCTTTGCTGCTTAGGGTGCATTTTATGGATTCTCAACATGTTGCTGTTTCAGGAGTTCTTGTTATTTGTGGCTTAATACACACTATATCTCAACAAGTCCCATTTGGAATCCATGTATTTTCACGTTGTCTTAATGATAACATCTTTAATTATTCAGACATTATTAATTTGAGTAAATGTACAATTTAATAGTTTATACGTGGTAAAAATTAAATTTGTAATATACATAAAACAGTTACTGTGGGGTATTTTATTCACAGATATAGTAACTGGCTGGCCTTTTCAATTATACAAGAAGAGTAAAACTATTTTATTTATAAATTCTTAGGGAGTCCACACAAAAGAGTGAGATTCTTCTTTTGAACTATTAGCAATTGAATTATTACCATGTGTCTTATAGACTTACAACATTTACAACATTTTTGGTATTGTGCTAGAAAGGAGCCTGTATTCCAAAGTATCTGTGAATTGCTGCCTTGATTTTTTCATTTCTTAAGCTGTAAATGATGGGGTTGAACAATGGAGTGAGGAAATAATACACTGAACCAATGAAGATGCGTGCATCAGGAGGAATACTCCCCACTCTCATTTCAATATACACTACAGCACCAGATACATAATACAGAAAGACGACAGTCATATGTGAAGAGCACATTGAGAAGGCCTTCTTACGGCTTTCCACAGTTTTCATTTTTATCACTGACCACACAATTCTGTAGTAGGACCACATGACAAACAGGAAAGGAATGTAAATTACAACCATAGCAAGAAACAGAGCAAAGTTCACTTGTGCTGAGACATCACCACAGGCTAATGACATTACAGTTGGGTAGTGACAGACAATGTGCAGGATAAGGTTTGATCCACAGTATGACAAGGTGCTTGCCAGTACTACAGATGTTAAGGGCACAAGGAAGCCCAGCAACCAGACTGAGGATATCATTGTAATGCAGACCTTGGTATTAATGATGATGTTGTAATGCAGAGGTTTAACTACAGCAACATATCGGTCATAAGCCATGACTGCAATGAGGAATACTTCAACAACTGCAAATGAAATAAAAAGA
Organism: Lepisosteus oculatus; assembly: GCF_040954835.1. NCBI lineage: Eukaryota > Metazoa > Chordata > Actinopteri > Semionotiformes > Lepisosteidae > Lepisosteus > Lepisosteus oculatus. The sequence continues at coordinate 27,458,350 of NC_090708.1, forward strand.
TACATCTGCACAAAACAATTTGAGAAGGATATGGTCCTGTCATGACCAGAAAGCACTACTAATAACTTGGGTATGACAGTAACGGTCAGTAGAACATCTGAGACAGCCAAGTTCCAGAGGAAGAAGTACATGGGAGTGTGGAACCGGTGGTCCAGGGCAAATAACACCACAATGAGCAGATTATCCAGGAATGTGGCCAGGAAGAGGATGAGGAAAACGATGAAGAGGGCAGTGTAGTGCTCCTGCAGACCTGGCACTCCCACAATGATGAACTCAGAGTGTAGGGTGACATTGATTCCTTCCATTGGTCGTGGTCTCAGCAGCTCTGGCTGGGAAAAGGTTGCCAAAGAACAACAGGGCTATTACTGGTTTGAAGATAGAGTCATTTAGAAATTTTAAAGAATATTTTTTTTCCATTCCTTACTTATAATTTCTGCATAGGAAAGATTATTATTTGAAGAATTTGACATGCAATGGTCATAGAAATATATTGTTCAGAAAATGTTTTTTTTTTTGCATTATGAGATTGAAAAGGGAAAAAGTATTTAAAGGCTGTTTACTGATTTTACTTGATTGTTAGATGTGTTCTTGTGAGATACTGAGATGTGGTTTCACCTTTCTACATATATATCAAATATAAATTTACAAGGCCTGACAATGATTTTCACTCTATTCCAATGTCTCATTTTGAATAAATACACATTGTGAACTCATGTGAATGCATAAACTAAACACTTGTATTGTAAAAGAACTTTAATATCAACAAAAACTAAACTATGTATACAGCCCTTTGTCATAGCAATTTTAAATATCACCATTGAAGGTGGCTTCTTAAAGTGCTTTACAGAATGACAACAACAATAAAAATTACACAAGATGTGCACAATGAGAATACACAATGAAAGGAGATAGTAGATGGGGGTATTAAATGCAGTAGGAGCAGAAGTGTAAAGAACAATCTAAGTAAAGGCTCTTCTAAAGAAGAAGGTTTTGAGTCTTGATTTGAAGGAGTTTAGAGAAGGTAACTAACTATCTGATATCCTTGGGGATAGAGTTCCAGAGCTTTGGGGTATAACAGGAGAAGGCCCATAGAGTGTGGACACGCTTGGGGGACAGATAGCAGACCAGAATTAGAAGAGCGAATGTAGCGAGGTAGAGAGTAAGATGATCGTAGCTCAGACTGGTACTGGTACAAGAAGAGCCTTGTAGGTAACATGAGGGTTTTGAAGTCAACACAGAACTTGATAGGAAGCCAGTGTAAGGATTCCAGCATAGGAGATATGTGATTACTTGCACTAGACCTGGTCAGTTTTGGACACACTGGAGTTTGTTGAATGTTGGGTTTAGAAACCCCAGCGGGTAATGTGTTACAGTAGTCAATTTGAGAGAAGGCAAATGTGTTCATCAGCTTTTTAGCCACAGTTAGTGATAACATAGGATGTAGTCTGGTGATATTTCAGAGGTGAATGATGTTTTTATAATATGTTTCACATGTGGTTTGAATGTCAAGACTGAATCAAATATCACTGCAAGTTTTTCAATGTAGACTGAAGTACAGTACCATCCACAGATAGGGTCACAGCATTGGCTTTACAAAGTTGATGGGGTGTGCCAATAAGCATGATTTCAGTCTTGTTGAAGGAACATTTTGAGTCATTTACGTTTTTATGTCAAAGATGTAATTAGATAGAATAGAGACAGCTACATCAGTGTCAGGTTTGGTATGGATGTAGATTTGAGTATAGACAGCATAGAAGTGATAGTTGAGGCCATATGATCTTAAAAGCTGACCAAGTAGAAACCTGTAAATACTGAAAACTAGGGGGTGCAGTATCGATCTGAGAGGTAAAGACTTCATCCATTTGAGAGCAGAGTCAGAAACTCCAAACACAGTCTCAAGATGAGAAAGTAAGATATCACGGTTAACAGTGTCGAAAGCAGCACTGAGGTCAAGAAGAATGAGGACAGAAAGAGAACCACAATTGTAAGTGACTTTGACCAAGTCAGTTTCTGTGCTGTGAAGTTGTCGGAAGCCAGATTAGAGGGTTTCAAAAAAGATATTTGCAATTTAACTGAACTGTTACCATGCATTCTAGACTTTTTGCAGATGGGGTGAAAATTGTTTAGATTGTCCAGAGCCATGTTTGGTTTTTGTGGTATGGGGGTAATGGCAGCAGTTGTGAGGACTAATGGAACAACACCTGTGCTCAAGGATTCATATATTATATAGAGGACACCAGGGCAGAGAGAACTGACACAGGACTGAAATAAAGTTGTGGGAATGGGATCTAATAGTTAGGTGGTGGATTTCATATGCAAAACCAGTTTACTGATGGATGTAGAGTCAGGAAGAGAGAAGTTGAAGAGAAGGGAACCAGTAAAGTTAGGCAATAGGGAGGAGGTGTGGAAGTGATATGCCCTGTGGAGAGAATGTAATGCTGGATGTTGCTGATCTTGAAGCTAAAGAAATCTAAAAATGTGTTGCAAAGTTGAGATAAGGCAGGCAGCCTGTTGATGGTGGAGAAAAGCTGTCTAGGGTTGTTATAGTTATTTTCAATGATGTGAGAGAAGTAGATGGATCTAGCAGACTCTATCATATCCTCAATCTTTCCAAGCTTGATAATGTACGTTTAGGCCAGAAAGACACCAGCTACATTCAAGTTTCTGGGAGACTACCTTCATTGATTGCATATTGTTGATGTACCAGGGGCAGCGCAAGAAAAAGTGATGGTTCGAGTTTTTATAGGAGCGAAGGTGTCAGTGGTAGATAAAAGAGCACTATTAAGCAAATGTATTTTGTCCTCCTTATGATCACAGGAAGATAAACAATATAAGAAGGACAGAACAGAATTTGTGAACCTTAGCTGATAAACTCATCGCCAGTTGCAAAAAATGAGTGTTAGGGGGAAAAGATAGAAACAGGTAACTCCAGATCAAAAAGATAGCTAAGTGGTCAGAGAAGCCTAGTTCAAGAGAAGAGAGGTGAGTAACAAAAGAGATATTATCAATGATTAAATCAAGGGTGTGTCCTTTGTTATGTGTTGGGCTAAGAACAAACAGGGTTAGATCAAAGCATCCCAACAGAGCTAGAAAATCCTTGGCTAAACTGGAAGACTTTGAGTCAATATGTATACTAAAGTCCCCAAGAATAAGGATCCTCTTAAATCTGAGATCATAAAAAATAAAGTAAATTGGCAAACTCACTTAAAAAGGCTTCATTAGGTTTGTTTGGTCTATAAACTATGGCAATTATGGTAGAGTCGGGAACAGAGACATTTAAAACAAGACACTCAAAAAAAGAGAAAAGGGGTACAGTTACAGGACTTAAACTGTAAAGAAGATTATAGATAATAATAATGCCTCCACCTCTGCCTGATAGACAAGGGAGGTCAAATAACCTATACCCGGGACAGGAGGGTATTTTACAGGGGACAGCAGAGTGGGTTCCAGGCATGGTAGAGGGAGTATATTTTTGAGGTTGGCACAAATGTGGGATGGTCTTGCAATCTTATGCCAAGAGGCAGGAATAGAGACTCTGCAGGTGGAGGAGGAAAGAAACAGTGTCCTGTATTGCTGTGAATATAATGCATTGGTCACGGGATTCAAATATTAAAGCAGTAATAATACGCGTTTTTTCCAGGAAATATTTCCATTTCAGTTTCAGTAATTGCAGTAAGGATTACCTTAGAAACATGTTTGTGGAATCAGCGACGATGGGACGGAACCAGGAAAGAAATCCTGAAGCAGGGCAGTAGCAAGTGGTTAAAGAAAAGTCGTCAGCTGAACAATTCCAGCAGTGAGTAGTCGGCAGTAGAAGCAGTCACAGTAGTTAAAAACAAGGGAGACAGAGGAAAAAAAAGTAAAATGGAAAGAAAAAGTAAAAAATAAAAAAGTAGTTAAAAAAGAGGAGCAACAACCAGAAGAACCAGCATTCCCATTCAACCAGAACCAGAGATTATGCAAAATATAAGAAATGCAGCAAAGAGGCTCTATTTGATTAGAAAGAGCTTAAAAGAAATCCACAAACCAAGACATCGTAAAGCTGTCTTCACCCTTAAACACACTAAGAATATATCACACATATGGGCTCTGTTGAGTCTTCTATTTCTGTGGTGAGCCGGGGTCAAAGTTCAAGTCTATCACCCAAAGAGCATTTGTCAAAGGACCTGCACGGTGGGTACCAGTATTATAGCCACTAACATACTCCGCAATCACCAATGGTGATGTTGTACCTTAAAATCTTTTCCAACTACTTGACTGCAAACTTTTTTCTAAAACACCAGTCTCAGAAAGTTATTAAAAAACAGACTTCTGCCAAAGATATTCTTTCTGAAAGAGAAGAGATCTTATGTTTGCAACTCCACGGTTGTTTTTGTCTCATTAACAATATAAGATAGATACTATTTTTGTTAGCATCCTGAATATTGTGGTATATTCAACAAAAAACAAATCAACTTTTGTCCTCACCTGTCTCAATTGTGGTCAGACTTTGCACAAGTTGTTATAAACAGATGTTCAGCAAACTTCTGGCAGAGATGTCCTCAGCAATGCTAAGCATAGCTCTCGCTAACTTTCTCTATCTGCACTGCGACACTCCCAGGATAGAACAAGCAACCGACATGTCATACTAGAGACCAACCCAGGCCAGCTCCATCTTTCCAGTGGGAATTTTAAACTCAACAAGGAACATTTGGCCAAAGGATAAAAAAAAAATCAAAGACAGTGAATAATCCTTTGAGAACAGTAAAGTCAATCATAAAGTGAGGTGGAAACTGTATTGTGCCATCCAGAATGTTTTAGGTCATGTTCTCCCAAAATCTGAGCAGCCATGGGGAATATGTGAACAAAGCCAGTTAGCAATGCCAGTGTGAGGCTAACTGAGACTTTAAAAGAGTAACAGCTGTTATTGCTGCCGAGGTCATTCTTCCAAGTACAGATTCAGGGGGTAGAATATGTATGTTTTCAACATATATAATAGTGTTGATTTTTCTTTTCTTTTTTTTTACATTTAAATTTATTTCACCTGTAAAAGTGTTCAGTAAGAGCATTCAAATTCAAATATTCACATTAAGAAAAGCTATACTTTATATATAAATCAACAAATTGGGACATCATTGGAAAGGGATGGATACTCTTGCCAAGTTTTGTACTATATGTATTGTTAGAAAAAAAACACCTTGGCCAACGTGATTCTTTAAGCCTTCAAAACAATAACATTTATATGTATAGTACATGGTAAATGCTACTAAAGTATTTTCTACTTCAGGCTTTTCTCCAATACAGCTTGATACTAAGAAAAGTAACTATGGGTCAGGTTGATTATACATAGGTTAATTCCACATATTACCATTGTTAGTTTGTGATCTATCTGTTACTTTAGAGGCTTAATGAATGAAAAACCCTCACGTTTTCTTGTTTCTTCTCTTCTACTAGTCATAAGTGGCCTTAAAATCAAAAGTGTCAATGATAAGAGTGTATTGATATGCAATGTGTATGATCACAAATTTTCACAAAAAGTCCAGAAACGTTACTTACAGGAGCACACTACAGACCTCCTACTTCTGAGTAACAAAATGTGTTGTTTTCAGCAGGAACATATTGGTACTGTACTTTTTCGTGTATTTCCAAAAAAATACAAATCTGGTTTGTGTGCAAACTCCTATTTCAAACAAAGGAGGTTCCACAGCACAATCATATTAATTTTTCCTCACATATACTGGAACTTTCTTGTTGAGAGGACAGAAACTGAAACCAAAAAAGTGAAGATGGTCAATTACTACTTTTTAAGACTGAGAAGTTTCATTTGATTATTTTAAATTTAATATTTTGATAAAACATGGCATCCATCGCCCAAGAAGATGTCTAACCTCTGCTACATCATAAGACCAGAACACTGTATGTACAAAGTCTCTAACACAATTGTAACTCACATTGCTCTTGAAATACATATTAAATTTATATTTATATTCAGAGTATGCTGATATACTGTATGTTCAAACACAATGAGAAAATAAAGATGAAATCAACAGCATCTGCAATTACAAACAATGTAGTTTAAATATTTTAGATGTCCTAGGAGAAGCAGAAAAATTAGTTACAGACTGGCAAAGCTTGGAATATATATATATATTTCAGTGAATGGTATGTTTAAAAATACATATACTTTAAAAGTATATTTAGAAGAGAGCAGATAGATATTGTCAGAATAATGAAAATTACTATATACATACAAAACTTACAATACTTACTGTACTTACAACAACATTTTTATAGTACTATAAGATAATTTTACCTAACATAAAAAATGTAAGAAGATATATTGTAAGAAGATATATGCATAACATATGTACAGTATATGGAGAATGTGTGAATATACATATACATGAATACTGTATGTGAATATACATATACTGTACATAGAAGATAAAATTGTAAGAAGATATATACATAGCATGAAGATTCAGATAGATTTTTCTGTATTGTTTACATACCTGGAGTCTATTCTGTGTGCTCTTCCAGCACAGAACACACCTACTGGACAAGAAACTATTCCTTTCAGCTCAGCAGCTTTTATGCAGAGCAGCTTTTATTCACTGTGACTCTAGAGGCTGATGTGTGCAGAGCTATAACTGTAGCTCTTATTATTCCAGAAATTAAGAACTAGATGGATCTTGTCTAAAAGGCAAATGGAAAAAAAAAACAGAAAAATGTTAACAACTATTTTTTTAATGATACACAAGTTCCTTAAGAATGCAATTCAATTCATGTTATATGAATGAGCTGGGGGAAAGAAATTACAAATGGAATTACTTTGGGGAAACATAGTTGCATGTTTGCTTAAACTGTACAGGTTTGAAGGAAGCAGATGATCTTGGATGGATGAGCTTTCTGCATAGCAATAAAAAGGAGTTTGTCCCATAGTGTCACTAAGTCAGCCAAACTGACAAAACAGACTGAGAGATGAATAGTACTGGAGCTAAGTTTTCAATCAAAGTTCACATTAGGATCTGAATTCCTCTACAAATGGCACAAAAATATGAATGGTGAATTCTAATGATATCCATACATATAAATGTTATTGTTTTGAAAAGTCAGAGAAGAAGGATCCACATTTTCACCCCATATCTCATTGAATAAAGTCTCAATAAATGAAGGCGAGAGACTAACCTGATACTAGGCCTAATATCCTATATTGGGATTTATACAAAGCAGGAGCAGAAAATTGTTTTAAACCAGTGTTAACAAAAATGGGAAGAGATTTACACAAAAATATATGGGGCTGTGATCTCTGCCAAGAGTGCTTTTGTTTTTCTAATTCCAAGAATTAGCTGAATAATGAGACTCATGTAGACTGTTTTTTTTAAGTGAGTACACATTTCAAACCTATTTATTTATTACATGTTAGCAAACATTCAGATAAACAGAATTCTGTCTGTTTTATCCTGTGTTCACTTTTTGTTTCTCTGGATTAATAAGAGCTACAGCTACAGCTCTGCATTCAGTGACCTCTGGGTTCACTGTCAAGAGCTGTCCATAAAAGCAGCTGATATGAAGTTTCTTTATATGAAGGGTTTCTTGATCAGCGGTATGTCCTGTGCTTGAGAAGTATAGTGAAACAACTTAGGCTCCAGTTATCTAAAGAGATTCATAATTAGGACTCAGTTCACGATCATTAGAAATCCCAGTAATGATAAGTGGAGTGCCTTTTCTTTTTAATTTTTACTGAGTTGTGCATGATTATACTGTATATCTATTGTTTCTGTTTATACACAATCAATGAATATTAAAATATTATTTTCTTGAAATCATAAAAGCATACACAATTCTCTTACTCTCTACATGTACATATACTGCCTTATAAAACTAAGGCATTTTTTAATGATCTTTTTCAGATTTTTCTATGTTTCCATTTTTGATGCAGAAACAGAATTCTGCAATAAGTATATTGTGTAAATTGAAGCTTTTTTTGATCAAGTTATGAAGTATGTGAATTAATGTGAATTAAAGATTACAAAGAGACAAGCTTTGCTTCTTCTCACACAAACTAAGCTGTATTAATCACTGTCAAAGTCATCAGAATCTGTAAGTAAATTGCTGATGCTCAAATATCATAACTTTGCGTTATCTAAGATGCCTAGGACTTTTGCACAGTATGGTGTGCATACTTACAGCTTTGGGTAGAAAAATCATAATTTATAATTTCTTTATTTTGACGTTTATATATTGTGATAGCCTACATCACATTTGTTGTCACCTTGTTTTGTTTGAATAGTTCTGAAAACATATAACTCACTTTATTACACACGTTTTGAATGAAAAAAAAAAAGATTTTAGGCTAACATTAAAAAGCTCTTAAATTAATTAATTAATATTAATTAAAGCTCATGCTTTTTTTTTTTCTGGTGTTCCAGTGCTCCAGGCTTAGCAACAAAAGAACCTGTCAGAGAACCTCCACCAGAGTGGAGAGGAACAGAGGAACAATGGAAGCACACAGTACACCAGAATCAGCTGAGTATAGATCACATCACACTGTGGGGAATAAACAGGTAGTATATCAAATAGTGAACCAGGGACAGTAATGTAAGCAGAAGGATTTTGAAATCAATTTTACACCTGGCAGAAAGCCACTTCAAGGACTCCTGAAGAGCTTTGTGACAGCATGTTTGATAATATGTCAGACAGGACTCTCTCTGTTTAATTCTGAACTCAATGCTAACACAGTACTAACATGTGAAGTGTATGTCAGGGGTGTAAGTGATGAAAAAGTTAAATCAGGCGAAGAATAGGGACCACTGGGCTTGTCGGGAATTGAGTCGCCGTGCCGACTGGAGGTAGGCCAGGTTCTGTTGATCGGTGATGTACGGGTTTTGTGCATTTACTGGGACAATTATTAATTGTAGCAGTAAGTCACAAAATGATTATTTGATGGCTATTAGAAAACCGACCTTGCGGAAGAATTCAGGAACGCAACACACACACGGATACTTATACACAACAATACATTTATTAATACATAAAATGTGCATATAAACATAACAGATCTTAAGAGTGAGAGTTAGCAGAATACAAAAGGTATATATTCAATCATGAGTTACAAACCAAGAGGGACATACATTCAGTATACCATTCATTTATACCGTTTCGTAAATGAACTTTGGTTACAACTTCTACACTAAATATTCAAAGGCAAGTACATCACTCGTAGGAATTAAATTGATATCAACTGGGGTTGAGGTAACAATTGAATTCTCGAGCTGTAATCCAAAATGTTGACTACTTATCCAATTTGTGTGGATTGAGATCTCCCGCGGACACAAGGGAACAGCGGCAGGATGTTGCTGCGTCCAATCGACGTCCTCTGGCCCAGTGCCAGGCAGTCCTGGTGAGGCTGGAGGTGTGGGAGAAGGAGGAAGAGATGTCTGCTGCGGCGCGATGGCAGTGACTCTCTGAAGACCGGCTAGTTAGTGCTTGTTTAACTAGTTGAGATTGTGCACATGGGAAGTTACTGTGGTCTAAGCAAGTCATACTCTTTAGACAGGAAGAAGACCGGTTCATTCCTGATGTAGCTCTAGTCCTGAATCCTTTCAGCTTTCAGCTGTCCACAGTTCTGACTGTAGTTCACTCATTGATCAGGCGAGCATTCGCGGTGGGGTACTGGCGGTTCACGAGGCTTGCTGCTGGGCTAACCTCATGTGGATCCTTTGGTTACGCGCAGGTGACCTCCATTCTCGACAAAGTAAAAGCCCTGGCACTCGGACACACTGGCCGTTATGTACTGGACCACCTGCAGTTCGCCTACCGGTCACACTTGGGAGTGGAGGATGCAGTCATCTATTTGCTACACAGAGCTAACTCTCACCTGGAGAAGATGGGGAGCATTGTGAGAGTTATGTTCTTTGACTTCTCCAGTGTCTTTAACACCATCCATCCACCTTTACTGAGAGATAAGCTAAGGGCGGCGCAGGTGGACACTGCCCTTGTTTCCTGGATTATAGACTATCTGACCTGCAGGCCACAGTATGTATGGCTACAGAGCTGTGTGTCTGAACAGGTTGTTAGCAGTACTGGGGCTCCACAGGGCACTGTCCTTGCTCCATTCCTGTTCACCTTTTACACCTCTGACTTCAGGTACAACTCTGAGACATGTCATCTGAAGAAGTTTTTGGATGACTGCAATTGTGGGGTGTATTAGAGAGGGGAGGGAAGAGGAATATAGGAGCTTGATTACCAACTTTGTGGAGTGGTGTCATCTTAACCATCTCCAGCTTAACACCAGCAAGACCAAAGAAATGATCTTGGACTTCCTGCTGAAGCCTGTTTCCATCCAGGGTGAGGACATAGAAGGGGTACAGTCCTACAAGTACTTAGGGGTACACCTGGATGATAAGCTGGAGTGGTCTGGTAACACTGTCTGGTAACACTTTCTGTACAAGAAAGGTCATAGCCGACTCTATTTCCTTAGGAGGCTCAGGTCCTTTGGTGTGTGTGGAACACTTCTACACACTTTTTATGAATCAGTGGTGGCGACAGCCATCTTCTACGCTGTTGTGTGCTGGGGCAGCAGCATCATGACAAAAGATGCAAATAGGCTCAATAAACTTATCAAAAAGGCTGTCTCTGTGTTGGGGATGAGCCTTGACCCCCTGGAGGTGGTGGCTGAGAGGAGAATGCTGACCAAGCTCACAGCCATCATGAACAACGCCTCTCATCCGCTTCATGGGACTGTTACTGGGCAGCGGAGTTTTTAGCAACAGACTGCTCCAGCTACGGTGTTCAAGGGAATGTTTCCGCAGGTCTTTCCTCCCGGCGGCTGTCAGGGTGTATAACGCTGCCCTAGGCTAGGACTGTTAGGACTTCATTTGCTTGTCTATGGACAGCATGTTTGCTCCATTGTACCTTTTGGACAATCAGTCTGTTTAAACCTATGTACATTTTGCACATATTTTACTGTTTCTACAGTGACTATGATCATCACATTTTGCACACACCTATGTATTTATTTCTTTTATATTTATTTTGTTGTCTTTTGTTTTTATAACTATTCTAATGTCTGTTTTTGCTTGTCTTGGGCTGGACAGCTGTAACACATCAATTTCCCAACGGGATTAATAAAGTCTTATCTATCTATCTTATGTGATTGTCCTAAATGATTCTGAGAATGTCCTGGAGGAGCACCTTCTGGGCCCTGTGCTGCCTGTTTTATCTGAAAGAACTACGGTCGTTCATTGGTTGAATGTTCCGCAGGCATTCGAGACCCACGTAGGGTTACCATCCCTACCAGTTCCTGATTGGCTGATCGAGGCGGAGGATGAGTAACCATGCTCTCTGACATTAAGGTTGTAAACAACCTGGGATGAGACTCTCCTAAGGAATCCCCCAGACAGTAAGGCGCCAGAGATTACCATTTATTAGGGTGGCTGGAGAATCTCAGCCTTGGGAGTTGTTCCTTATCAGGAAACTCTACCACATAGAAAAACACCTTTAAATGTGAACCAAATGGAATTGCCTCTCTGTATCCAGAACCACTGAGATGAGGGAGAGAGAGACTGGCAAGGGAGCAGCAAACTTAATTCCTGTATTATTAATAAGCCTTGCTGCTACAGTGAGGACGGTGAAGGGATGCAGGTCCCCCTCCAGCCAGTGTCTCCACTCTTCAAGAGCGAGTTTAATGGAGAGTAGTTCATGTCATAATTCATGTCAGCGGGAGACATTTGGAAACAAATGCGTGATTGCGAAATGCTGTGGTGTTACTTTTACAAAGACGGTCAATGAAAAAAAGAATGTGAACCATGGCAATACTCTGAGTTTACAGCTTGTCCAAGATCATTCATTATAAATACTATTAGTTATATCTTCAGTAAAGACTTTGATGGCGACAGCTCAAACATGAGAGGTTGAGCTTTATTAGCTCCACCTTGCAGAAATTCCGGATACTATTATTTTACTTGCGGTATCATGCGGTATTATACGAGAATATACGGTAACTTGCTTTACACCGCGAGAAGCGCACAGCAAAATAATGCGGTATCGCCCGCTTGTTTTGAATCGCTGCATCTGTATATCTAATGAACATGCTTTAATAATATGCAGAAGAAATAAGGATATTATGTGGGTGTGTGCGTGTCTGTGTGTGCCTTGTGATGGACTGGCATCACATCCAGGGTATATCCTGCTTTACGCCTGTTGCAGATGTCTCCCCCAATCCTTGAATTGGATGAAGTGGTTAAGAAATGGATAGATGGATGGAATAAGGGTATTAATCACACTACATGCAGATGAAATGCATTGGTCAATCCTTCTTCACCAATTATTCAATAACTATTTTAAAAGTGTTTTCAGTCTGCATAGTATCAATTATTTTACAGGCTAGTGTTGCTGTCAGATTACTGCAAAGTTTCAAGAATTAGTCTTGCTGATGGCACAGTATGAAAACATTATAGTATCGACAAGAGATGTTCAGCTATATTTTAATATCACAAGTTAGCTGTGACTGGCCATGCACTGAATGACTTGACTGCACACCTTTAAAGGGGAACTGCAGTCTCATTTTCTCAGACTGGTCATAAAATCTCAGTAACAAATTAAACAATTAAATTTAAAGTAGAGAAAAAATACAAATATCCAATTAAACACAAAATTTTAAAGTGTTGTAAGACTCCACATTGTCAAGGGCAAGAGTTTGAGTTTGTTTGTATTGTGACGTGAAGCAGTGCTTTTTTCTCACTAGTCACTGAGAACTAATGTAATGTGATATATGAGCAAATATGTACAAGGTTGTGCAGCACACATTTCACTGCAGAATTGTTCAAGAATGATCTGCATACAGAGTTAACAAGTAAGTAGTATTTGTCAGCAAAACATTCTTGAAGTCGAGAGCAATATTTCTACTGAATTGAAAGAGATGTATTCACAAGCCTGCTTGTATACAATGTAAGAAAGCTGCTTCATGTCTCTTGAAGTTTTGTTGCTGTGTTCTGAGTCACAAAATACTGCACTGCGCATACCTGGACATTTTGTCTATTTTGTGATGTAAATTTGAGGTTTTACAAGTGACTGTATTCCTTTTACTTTTATTGTGGTTTGAAATGTTGATTGTTTTCTAACTCTGAAATTTAAAAAATAGCATTGCAGTTCTCCTTTAAAGCAGTACTAGGGCCTTAAAAGATCACTTTTTAATTGTTTAACAAAAAAGTGTTTTATCACACAGCTGAGACATAATAATAATATAAATGCTGAATTTAAATAGCTTTAGCTATTCATTTACTAATAGGTACTATTGATGTCATGACATTGTTACTGTGTAGTACTTGAAGTACTTACTACATAGCATGACACTAAAAGTGTACTACAATGACAGTTTATCAGATTTGGCATAAATCACACTTATAGGACAAAAAGTTATAAATAATAGAAATGATACAACATCTGTCTAGTTATCCAGAACGTGACTTGTATGGGCTGACAGCACACCCTTTGTGAACTACAGTTTACTAAAACCTGTCAAGATCACATTAAAAGTTCCAAAAATGACGCCGCTCAAAAATTAAAATTAATATCAATACAAAATACACAAATGGTTACAAATACAAGAAGCAGACCATTTTAAAAGAACCCAGGTTATCAGCTTCAACAAATTGGCTGTGTAGCTTGTTCCATGCTCTCACAATCCTTTGTGTCTGAGGAGACTTGTCTTCTCGCTTTTCATTCCACTTACACATGTTTTTACATTTGCTGCTTGGAAGTAAAATATGGCTTTTCTATACTTGCCTGAGAAGAAGTCAACCCTGTTCAAGGGATATTCAGCTCCCTCTGACTCCACTGGACAGATACAGTAGGAGGAAAATACTAACACACTGCAAGATGCCTGTTAGAACGTCCTTACACATGCCCTTCTCCCTGTTCATCGGTTGACTGTGATTGTCTGACTTTTTTCTGTGATGTAAAAATGATGATTTAATCTGTGATGTAAACAATATGATTTAATAGAGGACGGAAAGTTGAGATCTGTGTTGTATTCATAAAATGTGTATAAATTCCTTGCCTGAAGAATTGCCTTTTCTAGTAGACTTTGGAACTTAATATGCATGTAATAAAATCAGCTGCAACTACAGTGTGATGTATTTATTGTTAGCATGGAGGTTCCTCCTGAGATGTTATCATTGGTTGATACAGGAAGGGTTGAAAGAAAATTCTGAAGAGAGTGACTTGAATTAAATACATGAGTGGAAGGTTCAGTATGAGATATTCTGTAGAAATGATGAAAGTATAGCTTGAAGAAGAAGAAATATTGGTTTACAACTTCTGAAAGTATGTACTGTAGATGCCCTAAATTTCTGAGCCTTCAAACTGCTTAGATCAACAGGGAATGTGAGTGTCATGTATTAAGATTCGGTTACAGATACAAATCCTGATCAGGTAAACATCAGGTAATGCTAATAAAACACACCCATTTAAAGTGTCTTTATACAATATGCATGTGCTGTGTTGATGTTAGTGATTTTATAACAAATTAGCCTGCTTCATTACCTCATCATCATTACTGCATTGTTTGGCATTCCCTCAGAGATGGCAAAACAGAGCACAAAGCAAGAACTCATCATAGCAATAAACAGGTTCCAGGAGGAGGAGCTGAATGAAGTTGTAATCATCTTATTAACAGACTTTTCCATGTTCTGCCAAAGATTATGGAATGCAATGGGGGCACTGAGGAATATAATTTCATGAATGCATCTTTTCTGCATTGTTCTGTAACCCGGGTGTCCTGGACAAATTTCCCATTGACCAATCATGGCCTCCTAATAATCCCCATCTACGAATTGACTTCATCACTCTGTTCTCCTCCTCACTGACAGCTGATGTGTGGTGAGCGCTCTGGCGGACTATGGCTGCCATGGCACTATCCATTGGTGGCGGTAAAGGGGAGTCCCCATTGCCTGTAAAGCACTTTGTGTGGAGTGTCCAAAAATGCCCTATTTAAGTGTAAGGAAATATCATTATTATTATTGAGATAATCAATACTGTGCCTTAATACAAATTTCAGCATAGCATAATCAAAGTCTTTAACTTTGTAGATATTTTGGAAAAGTATTGATCTGCTTGTCCTAACTATATAAAGTTTATATACTTCATCAAAAGCTACTGTATAATCTTTTATCCTTTTTAAAGAATATGTAATAAGAATACTTGCCGATATTGTTGTAAAAAAAGGTGTAATGCTGATTTAATACCTCACAATAGGGAATATTAATGTAAGCTTCATCCCTGTTGCTGTTTTGTTCAGTTGAGCAGATTGAAATGTTTTTGAGTTATATGGAGTTTTGTGGTTCAGTTGGTGGAAAGGTTTACGGTAATGTGACTCTGTGTTTTCTGATTGGTTATGGGGGAGAACATGACTAGGACAGAGGGAGATCAGGAAGAGAGTGGGAGAGATTCTGGAGTAGTAAAGGTCACTGTTCAGTAATAAATTGCAAAAAATATATTTGTCTCCATACACAAACATATCCATACCACCAGAGTGTTTAACCACCATCGCATGAACCCTACAGTTACATTCATAAAGAATTGTGTAATTAAAGGAATCGTGGCAGTAAAAATAACACCTGTGGATATTTTGGAAACATTCCAAAACATTATTTTCTTTTTTACTTTTATTGTCCTTACACTGGTAATGGACAATGAAATGCTCATAGACTGTAATGTAGCATATTGGACCCAGTGGCAGTTTAACACAGCAGTTAAGTGGTTCCTATTCTGAGGAACATGGTTGAAATCCTGCTCAGAGTGATCCTTTTAGCTATATTTTTCAAATAGCCAAATGTATAAAAATAGTTTATTATTATAGCTTGTTGTAAACACGATGTGGTACCATGTGGTACACATGGTATCATACTGTATATATTATATTTATATGGTATACGTGTAGAGGAGCTAGTTCGGACACGGTGACATCATTGCCCTCCCTGCGCGTAGCAGGGACCTCAGCTGCTAGACTGAGGGAGGTCTCCTTTAGCTCATGCGGCTGGTTCCCTGTTGCATTACACTGGAGATCCGGGTTTGCGTCCCAGGTGTTGCAGGATGAAATAGGCGTGGTGAAACGGCGGAGGGCATGAAACCGTGCGGAACCGTGACGGTCACATACGATCACACAGCTGTTCATTGACGTGTACGCTACTGTTTCAGTACAGTACATCTGTGGATATGACTTCATGTTATTCATGTGATCCAGAAGGTGATTTGTTTTTAATATACTATAAATGAGTCCCTGAGGCATACCATCCATGGTTTTGAAATTATTAAAAAAAATTGAAGAGTTAGCGCGAGAGAAAGGTGTCACTTTTGAGAAGACATGTACTGTACTGCTTGCAAAGTAGCTGATTCTGACAAACTTAAACAGCTAATTTTAATTGAAGAATTTAAAATCAGTGTGTCACCTACTCTTGTGGCTGTGTTAGCAGATGTGTTTGTGTTATTACACTGCGCCCTTTTGAATGAATTTTTATCACCTTTATCACCTTTGTCTGACCATGAGGTGGGGGTTGGGGTTGAAGTTATTGTCTCACTTCCTCAATTTAACATCTGAAACGTCCCCAGTAAACCGAGAGACTAAAACCAGCTATAGATAAATCATTCAAGGCCCCTCAGGACAGTTCCGGATCACCCAGACAGCATCTTGTACCTCCAGCAACCTTATTTACTGTATCTCTTGCAGTAAATTCCCAGCCATCTACATTGGAGAAACAGGAAGGAGACTCGGAGACCGCTTCAGAGAACACGTCAGGGCTGTGAAGATTAAAGATCTCTCCAAGCCCATTGTTTCTCATTTCACCTCTGACGGCCACGACCACACTAATCTCTCCGTCTGTGTTCTCAAAGATGGTTTTCCGAACTCATACATCAGAAAGACCACTGAAACTAAAATTATTCTGCAGTTAGGATCACACATTCTCCCTTCCCTTAACGACAGATTACTGTTCTTTTAAATTTTCTCCATTCATTGGAAGTTTCATTTCACACCTCTCTGCACCCATTCTGACTTCACACCTCTTGATTGGCCTCTCTTTCTGTCCCCTGCTCCCGCCTCTCACTCCTCCTCCCTCCCAACCTTTGTTCTCCCGCTACTTTACCTTTGCCTACTGCCCTGTCTCTCTCACACCTGAAGAAGGCTCCACGGCCGAAACGTTGTGTTCTCTTTCTTCTTTTTTTCAGCATGGAATAAACCTATTACTTGTTCCTTTGCAGCCTACGCATGCTGACGCAGCTACCCACCTGAACTACTATAGATAAATTATCTGTCTTGCGATCACCCCTTGTATTCACCCTTTCCCCAGTCCAATATTCACATTTGCAGCTTAACCCTTGGTCACTTGTCAAACTGCAGGGAGTCCCAGCTACTTAAGAGAGGGAAAGAGGGAGATTCAAGATTCAAGACTCAAGTGATCACATTTTGATTTGGTTTCATAACATTAAAAATCTAAAATCTTCATTTTTATATTGAATGTCCAATGTCACTTTGGGATGTAAAGAAAAATTAAACTAATTCCAATTAATACGACCCCTGGACCAGCTAGACAGAAACAAATGTAAGCTCCTTTTAAACACTTTTACAGTATTTCTCCCACTTATGTTAATATGTTGCCAGTGTTCTTCCTCCCACCTACATGCTGGGAGCTTGTGTGCTGTGGCCCAAATCAAGACACTCTGCCAGCTTTTTATACCCTGTTCTTGCCACACATTGCATTGTTCTGTAGATTCATCTCATGAATTCTAATTTAAATAAAACAAGTTCTTATCACTGTAATATCTGATACAGTACATCCCCAATACAGAGCCAAAATCGTTTCACACGATAGTGTTAAATGTTTCCTTGAGCTGAGCAACCACTAAGTTAAGACTCTGAAAATTTTCTTTTTTAACTTAAAATTTATTTTTAATATTTTAAACTTTAAATTTATTTGGTTGGATAGTGTATAGTCTAATGAAGAAACAGATGTTCTAAGACAAAGTATGCCACAAATAAATAAAAGTACAAATGTATTATAAAATCATTAATATTAAATTAATCTTATCATTTCCCAGTAGTTGCTGTGTTCAGATTAATGAGGGTTTACATATTCAGCGAATATCAGCGGGTGTTTCACAAAACATAAAAAACTGACATACTGATATTACAGAACCAACAGTAATAATGTGAATTTTGCAAAATTTGCAAAAGTCCACAATCAAAACCACAGTTGTTAACTAGACAAATTAGTTAAGATGGTGAATTCCATTTCCTGAATTCATTTTATTTAGCTTTTCTTCCTAATGATGAAGATTTAAAAAGTGCTATATTCAAAGGCTGTATATTACTAATTTGACATTTTTACAGAAAGAAATATTGAAAAATCAAAACCTTGCTTACATTTGTAATAACTTTATATATATATATATCTTCTTTTTAATTTATTTTGTGGAAGACTAAAAACCATAACCAGAAAACCATATCAAGACCTGGCTTTATAAAACATTTTTTTGCTATCAGTCTGTGATTGTTATGCAAAGTAGTAAGAATATTGGATAAGGCCTCGAAAAAAATGTGTACCTACATGTGCTACACCACAAAGGACTTTTGAATAAGGAACTTTAAATGCATTTGTTGTTTTATTTTATGTTTATATTTTAGATTTTGTTTTATATTTCTAGTGTGTGTACTGGGTAAGACATATAAAGATCTGATGTTTCAGACTTGATAAGTGGTTACCTCGAATTGAAACACTAAACTAGCCCTGTACTGTTTATACTTTCCAAGAGCCTGACAGTGATCTTAGCTTAAAGTATTTGTGAGCTGCTGCCTTGATTTTTTTATTCCTTAAGCTGTATATCATGGGGTTGAGCAAAGGGGTGAGGAAATAGTGCACTGAACCAATGATGATGCGCCCATCAGGAGGGATACTCTCCACTCTCAACCCAATAAACACCACAGCACCAGAAACATAGTATAGAAAGACGACAGTCACATGTGAGGAGCACATTGAGAAGGCCTTCTTACGGCTCTCCACAGTTTTCAGTTTCAGTACTGATGCTATGATTCTACAGTATGTCCATAAGACATAGAGAAAGGGGAAATAGATTGCAAGCATTGCAATTAACAGGGCAAGATTGACTTGAGCTCTAACATCATGGCAAGCTAACATCAGTCACAATATGTAGGATAAGGTTTGATCCACAGAATGGCAAAGTGCTAGCTGGTACTACTGATAAAAGTGCTCCAAGAACGCCAAGCATCCAGGCTATGGTTGTCATTGTAATACAAACCTTGGTGCTGATTAAGGTGTTGTAATGCAGTGGTTTCACTACAGCAACATATCTGTCGTATGCCATTGCTGCAACAAGGAATCCTTCCACAGCTGCAAATGATATGAGAAAGTACATCTGTGCAAAGCAACCTGTGAATGAGATGGTTTTCTGACCTAACAGACCAGCTAGCATCTTGGGTATGATGGATGTTGTCATTAATATGTCTAAGACAGACAGGTTCCACAGGAAGAAGTACATGGGCATGTGGAGTCGGTGGTCCAGGGAAATCAGCACCACAATGAGCAGGTTGCCCAGGAATGTAGCCAAGAAGAGGATGAGGAAGATGATAAAGAGTGCAGTGTCTTGTTCATCTGGAGTTGGCAGTCCCACAATGATGAATTCTGAGTGCAGAGTGATGTTGGATCTGCTCATGGCTCAAGTCAGGGGTACCTTGGAGGTGATACACTGTAAATTATTACAAATTTACAATGAGATCTCCAAAAAATTGTTAAGTATAATATTTTAAGGTAATTCTAAGATGAAAATTGTATTGCATACCATTATCATGATAAAGATACACTTACGTGTATTTTAACATATACTGCTACACCAAAAATGAGTGAATACCCCAGATATGAAAGAAGTTGCAATGCATTAATTTAATCCTTGAGTATGATAAAATATTTACTGATTTGTATCAATATAACAAGGCAACATGGTAACAATGAGGTTAGCATTTTTGCATCACTGCTTCTGATACGGGGGTTGGGCCTTCTGTGTTGAGTGTACATGACGTATAAAGAGAGGAGACAAAATGTTGTGTATTCTTTTTTATATTCATTTCAATTTCTGTATTTTAGTATTAACACATTCTTATTGTAGTACTTTTTTAAATTATATTAATTATGTAACATTCAAGAATATTGTGATCATTCCTCTCATGTTTTTGCTGCACATAAGATAATTATCCTGCCCTCTTATTTGATTGTTCTTCAAATCCTAATTTTAGTTTGTAGTGAAACCTAATTATTAGTCTTAATTGAACACCTTACAAGAACGATTATTCTTATAGTTCATGAGTGTAACAATCTAGAGTGGGAGGAGCCACAGCGAACACCCGTAAAACATCAACGTCCCTAACAGAGGGATGGAAGTACAGTTGTGAGGTTAGAAGGGACCAAAAATAACACAAAAGGGTGAAAAATGAAACAAAAAGAAAGGTGTATCGCTGTGCATCATGACCTCCAAGGTGGGCTTACCCTATTTAGCAGGGTCCAGTCTGGTAGAGCAGGGCATGTAAAGGAAAAACAAAACATAAACTCTGTGTTTGAAAGAGGCATGCCTGCCCTGGTGAAAATATGTGATGGGACAGGCAAAAAGAAAAGAAAAAGAACGCCTTAAGCGGGTAAAATCCCCTCCGGAACTGTCGGTGTGAAATGCTCGCCTTTTCAGGGTTGGCACTGCTGGTCCCTTTGGGGGGTGTCCAGTGTGCCTTTATAGGACCTGCACAACCGTGGCTCATATTCTAGGAGCCGGGACAGCTGTGACTACAAAGGCAAGGCATCGCCCTTCCTCCAGGGCTCCACCTCCACACTGGGCAGGCCCCCACATAATGCCACATGAGTCATATTTTTAATGCTTACAATTTGTATTTTACTGTGAAGGTGTTTACTGTTAAACCGAAACACAACACCTTGTACATTTATTTTTGAGCATCTTTGCAATTTAATTAATCAGTGACTAAATTGGAAATTGGCATGCTAGAAGCTTTTGTTTTGTTTCTTCTAGAAAGGGATATTTCTCCTTGCGGTTATTACATTTATATAGCTAAGAAACAGAAAACTACACTTATTCCATTAAGACACTCAGGTATCCAATAGAAATACCAAGGGTAATACAATTACACACTTAAACCTGTTCAAGACATTCTGAGTTCAGCATTATCTTGTACTGCCAACTTTTACTCTAATCAAGGACCAATAAGAAGAGATGTGTCATCATGCAAGTCAGTGGCAAACAGTGACAATGAATGAATGCCACTGCCTTCATAATTTGAATGAAGAATTGGCTCTGTGGTTTACAAATTGAAGAATTACCTGTTTATTTTGTATGAAATATCAGTAACACTTTTTCTTAAAAGTAGCTGCCAAGCAGTAATTGACCAAATGAATGTGTATATGTTTAACAAAATCCTCCTAAGCAAAATTGCAAAAGTTTTACCTTGAAGAGTCTTCCATATTTACACCAAATTACTTGTCATTTACCAATTTTGCTGTACGTGGAATAAAGCAACAGTTCCTAGCCCTTCTCCTGGAGGAACATTGTGTCTACTGGTATTGATTCCCATTGTGTACCAAATATCCAGGGCTAATTGATGACATATTTGGTTTACTGGCTTGTATATGCTATATACTGTATATTTAAATTTGACTTCAGTCAGTCCTGAGTCTACATCTCCAACTTCAAGGGTATTTTCCCACAGTGCCAACATTTTACACAGCTACTCAACTTAGCCAACAGAACCTTATACAGCCTCTACTGGCTAAAAAGCTCTTAATAGCTAATCTATTTATAAGGAAGTGACACGAGTGGGAATGACATAGTATGTTACGCACCCACAAATGAGCTGTTTTCCTTCAGCAGAGGTCCAATTAACTACATTCAAGTGACACCTAAATGAGAGCAGTTCTGGACTCTTGGAGGTTTCATAACATTTGACCCTTTCAGAGTTGAAACTTTATAAATATGCGTAAAAAAAACTGAAATCAATTATCCTGTGATTAAGAAATCTGATGGAAAGCTAGAAAAACATGAAGACATGAGGCTACTACAGGACCAGGGCTGGAAACCACCTGAACAGGGCATGCATATATGAAGTAATTTTATCACTGTTTATTCAGTTTTTCCCTCATAGTTACAGAAAGTGTGAATCAGAGAACAGAAGCTAATACTGAAATGGCAGAAGTGCTTCATGACTGCTTTCTACCCCTATTTCGGAAGCAAAAAAGGAGCTTATTCTGTCTGTTAAAATAAATAAGACAAAGAGATAACCAGAGGTAAAATAATGTGCTATCTTATGAGGTTATTTTTTAAATCCAGATTTTACCATACCTCTATCGTGTTGATTTTGTGAAAACCTGACTCCTGTAGCTGTTGTTTTTGATATTACAGAAAGGAAGTTCCTCCTTGATCTTCACTACTGTTGTAACATATCCCTTACTGATTTTGTTTCCTGTGATGATGTGATCAATAAAAACAATAAAGATCAAAACACAACATAACAATCTATCTTTCTTCAGTAAGTAACACAGTGCTTATTACAAAACATCAAAATTCAGGGCCATTTCAATGTGAAGACAAATAGAAAGAATAACCAATTGATAAATTGATCTCTTTTACTTAAATGTCTAATGAATGTGAACAACAGCATTGATTCTATCAGAATGTGCCTAATGTGATTAATTTGAAAGAGAACTGATGTGGATATATGTTAACATAATTAGATAAGTTACATAATTTAAATAGCATAATATAAATCACATTTACATAATTAGAATGGCAAAAAATGGAATACCAAATGAGATTAACATATCCTTTTCAATGAAAATTAAAAACATAAAGCTTCACATATCAGTTAACAGCTAAATATTGCCAGTGTGAAATACAGTTCAGTAAGTCTCTTACCTGGAGCCTACGTTTGATCACTGTGCTGTTCCAGAGCACACCATTTAGATAAGAAACTTTGCTCAATTGCTTTTATGGGCAGCTCTTTACAGTCACACCAGAGGCTGCTGAGTGCAGAGCTGTAGCTGTAGCTCTTATTAATCTGGAGGGAAAGAAAGTGAGCGCTAGAGGAAACAGTCCCAAAGAGTTAAGAGAAAGAATGAATCGTTTAATGAGCAACTTAATTTATAGTTAAGCTTTTACAAAGGAAATTTACTCTTTGATACAAAAGGAGAAATATATACAGTAGGACATTATTTAAGTGTAAAAAATTGATTTCTGGAAATATTTATTTTAAATGTTTCGTTTTTTCCAAAAATATGAGAAGCTGAAAGTTTGAAACTGTGTCCTTTTAACAGAATATTAAACTGGGGTCTGTCAAAAGCAGTGAGTAAGGAGGTTACCAAGACCAGTGTTTGACTGCTCTGTTTTGTTTGTCTTTTATATACTAATGCTAATGCTAATGCTAAAATGATGGAACATTTATATTTTTATAACTTGCTATACTGTATATTTTTCCTAATTCTGATTTATTTTGTGGTGGACTAAGAAAACAAAGTCAGGACCTGGCTTTATAAAACAGTGCTGTTTTTTTTCTTTCTTTGTGCTATTCAAAGTAGTAAATATACGTCAAGGCCTGGAACAAATGTGTACTTAGATGTGCTACAGCTTGAATGACATTTGAATAAAGAAAATTAAATGTGTTTGTTGTTTTTTAGATATTATTTATTTCCAGTGTGTGTGTACTGAGTAAGACATAAAAAATCTAATGTTTCAGACTTTATGCAAAAGTGATTACCTTGAATTTAAACCCTAAACTAGGCCTGTAGTGTCTACAGTATTTCTCATTATTTATTTGAACTTGAACTTAAACTTTATTGCCATATGTAACCGGTACATGTACTGGTACAATGAAATTCTTACTTAGAGAATGTCTCTCGATTGTTAAAAAAGTGTAAAAACACAAAGTGCAGACTTTGCATCAAAACAATAAATAAACAAACAGTAGACAATGTACAAGTAAACAAGTAAGCAGTTTGAATGTAAACAATATAGACATGTAAACAATGACTGCAGATGTGCAATAAACAAGAAATTATAATGGCTTAGATGGTGTACAGATGCAGCCATTCAAAATGGGTGGGGTATTTTGCGGTATACCCCGGTGGGCGTGTTGCATCAAAACGCTGTATCACGCAGTAACACGTATATCGCGTCATTTGACGTCATGCCGGAAAGTATCCGGCATCACCTTGTAAAACCGCCAGGAGGAGCCAATAAAGCTTAACCTCTCATGTACAGCATTTGAGCTTTTAAATTTAAACTGTGTATTACAGCGTGTTAATCATCAGTCATTAAAAAGTTGGTATATTTTATGAAAGCAAGATTGCTCAGTTGGACAAAAGTACACAACCTACCTTTATCAGAAATATTTATGCATCAGAGCCTTTACCAAAGATATTACTAATAGTATTAATAATGAATGACTTTGGACAAGCTGTAAACTCAAAGTATAATTTCTTTAGCACATTTGTACAAGCACTTGGAATCTGTCGAAGCCCTACTTTGTCAGGCATTTTCTTTTACTGCAACGGACATAAAAACTCCCTTGCTTTTAACAGAGCGTTTCATAATTTCTAACTACGAAAATTATTTAAACTGCGACACTTATCATTCAACCAGAGCTCAAAATATCACAAGGATCCTCAAGAGCACAGCAAAGACTGTATTAACAGATACTTGTATCAGATACATGAGAATCCAGGCTTTTTTATCAACGCTTTCTTTTCCGTATACCAGATATTATGGAACCACTTCAGAAGGGTGTCAAACAGTCAGATTCCATGAATCGGTACTTTAAAGAAAAAATACACACCGGTATTCCATTTCTCCCTAAACATTTTAAGCATCGAAGTCTTTAACTAACATGTGAAATAGCATGTAAAAAAGTGGTAGTTTTAAGCTTTTCTGCTAATATAATATGGAATCGCGTATCTAAAGAAATTAATAATGATATGATTATATTCGTGTACTGCGACAGGGCTGTGTAGGGCTGTTTCACCTCTCTCTTCATGCGACTTCCCTTGTAGCCCACTGGTCTACGTGCCCGATTACCAACTAACAGGTTGTGTGTTCAAATCCAGCTGGTGCAGGACTTTTCTTTTAACAAACATTTCTTTGAAAAAATAGAATAGCAATATTATGGACAATCAATTGACTTTTATATTTCAAAATATCACAACATGATCGATTCTAAGTCATTTTTGATAACAATGAATAGTCACCTTCTTCCCTTCTGACAACAGTCCCTGCTTCTGCTTCCTGCTTCTACTGTGTGTGTGTGGGGGGGATCCCTTCAGATCTCCCTTCAGATTTAAAAGGTTATTAATCATATCTTCAGTGTTGCATCTTACCAGTGCAGCTGATCTTTTGCTGCCTGGGTGGGTCAACTATCACAAAGCTTTAGAGAACCTAACATTTCTATTATCAACAAATTGTAAATTTGTAATAGAGTAAATTTTTATAGAGAAATGGAGGCTGGACAGTATGCATTACAATATAAACATTTATATTGACTTAAATCGTGTTTTGATTTAAATCGCAAACGCGTGTTTAATTATATGTGTTTTTTTTAATCATAATCAGACTAATGCAACATGAATTGATACAGTATCTTTGTCTTCTAAGTATCTTAATAAACTTTCAGCATAGCTTTCTACCTTAATAAATAATAAACCTCTTAGATTTATTTTGGGATCAAACGTGGAAGGATTCGATGGTAATAGTTTTTATTTTTCAAATACTTTTTAGAAAAGTGTAATCTATACCTGCCCAGACTGTACGCCTTCCTAAACCCCGCCCTGACCACTTTCACTCCTGTCCTGCTCTTCCCCGCGCACCCCAGCCGGGCGCTCTTCGGCCTCTGCCCGGGACGAATGTATATTTAGATATTTACACCCGGCGCGGCACCGAGGGAGCGTCTGCATTTATAACTTAGTTCTTAAAATTAGTCAAGCAATATGAAGCATCTCCTTTTACTTTTAAGTCCCTTTAATACATTGAGCACAGCTTTCTCACCACTTAGATTACTTTTTGATACCATCCTTACACAAAGCAGAAACTTCTTGTATTTTCCAATGACATACAGTACAAGTGGAAAGATTACAGATTTTAATCGTCTTTAATTTTGTTACGTTATACGTTTTAGGAACGTTTCATCAATACAAACACCACAAAACTATTCTTGATTGTATTTCTGAATGTTATGTTACACCTACAGTAGTTCACTCCTTTAAATACATCAAATTAAGAAAGTTAGGTGTAGCACTTTAGATCTTTTTTTCTGAACCAGGGAAAATCTGATCATGTTTCTCTATAACAATAATAAAAAAAACTTTATTTTACAAATCACCTTTAAAAGTGGCATCTCAAAGCAATACAGTAGATGGAAAAACAGTTAAAAGGGATCAAAGTAAATACCAGACAAACGCAAACGCGTTTTTAATAAAATGCTTTTATTTATTCAGCAGAGAGAGAGGGAGACATCCAGCAGAGAGAGACACACACACAGGTTTTCATTGACAAAAAGTAATTGTTTTTTTTACATTCCTCTTGTCTAACAGGAATGTTTTGTTTGTGGACAGACTGTCCACAACATGAGACTGTCTTTCTCAGACCGCCCCGGTCAACAATCCTAGGAAGAACACGAAACAGCCTGTTAATAAAATTGTTACAATTTTGTTCAGTCAGTTCTTCCTCCCAGAATTTATAGATCGCATCGATCAGTTCCTGCTTTGTGACGGGCTTAGCAGTTTTCCGAACGTAGTCTTTCAACGAATGCCAAACCATCTCTATCGGATTTAGATCTGGGGATTCGGCTGGAGTTTTCAACCAGTTCACTCCTTCTGCTACAAGCCTCGCCCTTGCTGCTATGTGTTTCGGATCGTTGTCTTGAAAGAGATGGTGCCATAATTCACGGTCCATAATTCCTTCGAAAATAAGAAGTGGTCCTTCTAGATATACCCCCCCCAGATGTGAACCTTCAGTGGATGTTTGGGCTTTGGCTTGTCCACATATCTCCCCTTTTTGCAAAATGCCATTGTTGAAAACTGTTCCAGAGCCACTGTTGTTTCGTCAGTGAAAAGTACATCCTGAAATGCCTCCCCCTGTTCAATCCATTGGATCGCTTGTTTGAGTCTTTCCTCTTTGTTTTTTTGCCTTATCATGGGGCATATGTTGGTTTTTCTGTATCTCCATCCAAGTCTCCTGCATACTCTTCTTATCGATGTTGGGCTAACAGTTGCACAGAGGTCAGCCCATAGCCGTCTTTGGACTTGCATCGCCAGTAGCTCTTCATTTTCATCAGTTTGTCGATAGCTCGCACAATAGGACTTGAAAAAAAAAGAGATCAATAGTTAGTTTTAAAAATTATGTGCGTAGTAGTATTTACATGCAAGAAAGGTATTTTTAGAAATTTATTTACCTTTGAATCGTCCTTGGTTTAGATTCTCTTTGCCTCCTCTCCCCTTTATAATGTCGTCTCACTGTGCTTTCAGAAACGAAGATGTCCATCGAAGCCAAATGCTGTACAATGTCCCGTGTTGACTTCCCGTTTCTTTTCATCTTCATTATTTGGTGTGAGAGAGTCTTCATGATTTTGGCCATTGTCCGTCTCCTTACCAAAGCGATACAGTGGTGCAGCTTGAATTCTGTACCTATATACTGTATGGTATGGTACAGATAAAACTTACACCATACCGATGAGCTAATACCAGGGAAAGACACTCCTATTTTATTTAAAGCACAATACGCCAGGAAATGTGTCTGTTGCATTAGCAAGTTAAAACAATTTGGTCGAAAACCTGGGCGTAACACCATTTCCTTTTTCTGATCACTCGCTTTCTGGATACACTTCTCACCTGTCCTGTTCTTTGTTTTCCTGGTTTGCTGATTATGCCTGCTGCGATCCACTCCTACCCTCACACCTAAAGAAGACTATTTTAAATTTCTTGGCGAGGTTCATTGTGCAATTAACCGTTGTATGTGCTGTCCTTAAGGTGATATCACATAAAGGTGATATGTAAAATAATGTTTTTTATTATTGTTATAGAGAAACATGATCAGATTTTCCCTGATTCAGAAAAAAAGATCACAGTGGCTCAGGCACCAGCTGAATGGAAAAGGGGCACTTTAATGTTCTGTATGGCTAATACTAAAGCCAATACTTCAATACTCTAATATTTTTTCTGTATGTTTAACAATAGTGGGTACTGGCCTAATTCATCCCTGCTCCCGTTGTTAGGTGTTAATGTGTTGTTAAGTGTGAATTCGTACCTGTTTCCCTGATGTCTGGCTTTTTTTCTGGAAAACCATAACTCTGGTCTTTTCCAGATTGACTGTCAGCGCCCAGGTCTGACAGTGCTGCTCCAGCATTGCCAGGTTCTGGCGCAGCCTCTGTTCTGTGGATGACAGCAGTACCAGGTTGGCTGCAAAGAGCAGAAACTCGATTTCCATAATTAATGCAGATCAGTAAATCAAGGGACAAAACAATTATTGCGCCCGGCTCCTCAATGGGCTTTGACGTGCTAATGTGTTGGTTTAACAGTCCGGGTGTGGCAAGCTTCTAATCTCTCCCGACTTCGGCAAAAGGCACCCGCCTTTCATTGGAAGACAATGAACACACTCTAGCCTATAT
Source organism: Lepisosteus oculatus (assembly GCF_040954835.1). Taxonomy (NCBI): domain Eukaryota; kingdom Metazoa; phylum Chordata; class Actinopteri; order Semionotiformes; family Lepisosteidae; genus Lepisosteus; species Lepisosteus oculatus. The sequence goes on from NC_090708.1 coordinate 27,487,043, forward strand.
GTGAATATAGCATAAATACACCAAGGGATTGGGTGAGCTCCCATCACAAAAAAAAACTGCGAACCTGCACTACAGCGACCATAGTACAGTATGGAGACCAAGACCTTTTAAGGGAAGAGACGGGGTGCTTCTGCCGCCCCAGCTTCCAAAGAGTGAAGTATTTCAGACTTCATCTGAAATACGTTATTACAGTGCATATTACAAGGTATTATTGCCGTTTTGAATTTTAAATTCAATTATAATTATTTCTTCGTAGCCTGTTCTCCAAGAAAACCCCGGATGGGCGAAACGATCTTCGAAATCTACCACCAGGACAATTAAAAAGAAAGCGGTAAGACGGAAAAAAAGAAAAGTTTATTTTGACGTCTGTTCCGCGACTGATGAATACTACTGTGTGACTTTATTTCTTACAAGAATTATGTTATTTTGCCACAGGCCGTGGGTCTCTGCTCTTGGCCACTGGCCAGGGTGCCAACCTGTAGAAGCACCACCTGTGTGGAGACTTTTCGGCAGCAGCGGGAGCAGTACGACGCATTACTGGGGAGGATTGGGAGGCTAGAGACACTCCTGAAAATGCAGAGGAAGGAGACAGTATGTTCCAGCAGTCAAACAGTTGAGCAGCTGTCTCCCTATAAGTGCCTCTCCCAGCCGCGCAGGTTTCAATGCCTGGCGGAAGCTCTGCCCCCCGAAGAGCACACACCGCCTCAGGACACTCCATCCCGGGCTCTCCGCTCACCACCGCGCAGGAATTGGTTGATGCTGTCCCCGCCATCTATCTCCCCCCAGGAAGCACCGTTTACAGAGCGGAATTCACAGACGCCAGTGGGACAAATAATTCTCCCAGATATCCAACTGTTACCCATCACTCAAGAGATGGAGGGGGGGTTGTACTTGCAGTGCATCGGCATAGACGGGAAAGCAAGAGCTGACCGCTACGCCGCCCTCGTCTTTCGAAATCTTGTGACTTTTGAAATTTACTGGGGGTGGACAACGTCTGTAAATTTCGATTGGTCCAGAGGCAAAAGTGCCTTGCCTTGCAATCTCCGGGAAACCATTAGTAGCATCGGAGATTCTCAACCATTACTTCGTGCGACTGGAAAATAATTTGTGATTGGATCAACGAAATGCTTCATAGAAGGAGGCGCTCTTTTCCTCTTGTCTAACAGTCTGTCCACAAACAAAACATTCCTGTTAGACAAGAGGAATGTAAAAGAACAATTACTTTTGTCAATGGAAACCGGTGTGTGTGTCTCTCTCTGCTGGATGTCTCTCACTCTCTGCTGAATGAATAAAAGCATTTTATTAAAAACGCGTTTGCGTTTGTCTGGTATTTACTTTGGTCTCTTTTAACTGTTTTTCCATCTTCTTTATTGCTTTGAGATGCCACTTTTAAAGGTGATATGTAAAATAAAGGTTTTTATTATTGTTATGGAGAAACATGATCAGATTTTCCCTGGTTCAGAAAAAAGACGATTAAAATCTATAATCTTTCCACTTGTATGTCATCGGAAAATACAAGAAGTTTCTGCTTTGTGTAAGGATGGTATCAAAAAGTAATCTAAGTGGTGAGAAAGCTGTGCTCCTCAAAGCGCTTTACAGGATAAAAACAATAACAACAATAGTGGCTGGGCAAACGATTTTTTTTTAATAGAAATACAAAATGAGATATAATGATGTGTTCCGGCTAAGACATTAACGAGTACAACCCCCCTCTCTGCCGGAGTGCTGGCTGTGACAAATTAAACTGGTTTCACAGGTATTTTCAAAGTAGAAGGGGGCGAGATTTCCAGCTTAATATTCGTGTTAAATATTTTTTTTAATTAAAATTAATTCTATACAGCAATGCATATTTGGGTACCGTTTCATAAAACTTTCATGCTTAAAATGTTTAGGGAGAAATGGAAGACTGATAATGGAATGGAATGGAATGAATGATAAGTGTCGCAGTTTAAATAATTTTCGTAGTTAGAAATTATGAAACGCTCTGTTAAAAGCAAGGGAGTTTTTATGTCTATTGCAGTAAAAGAAAATGTCTGACAAAGTAGGGCTTGGACAGATTCCAAGTGCATTTTTGCAACTTACGTTGCATTGTCCATTGTGCTGCTGTAATACAGTTTAAAATAAGTCTAAACTGTATCAGCTTTATTTATGGGTAGCACTTTAGAAAAAGTCGAAAACCGCACTCAAAATGCAATTTAGGGCTTTCTGGCAAGAGGAGAAACCCAAATTAATAATGTAACATGCTACTGTTTGTGCATGAACAAAGTTATACTGCTATTTTCCTTAGATACGCGATTTTTGAATCCCCAGCGGAACACATTCCATAAGAATCAACGCTTTTATATATCGCTTTTATATATCGCCTTTAAACACATATATTTAAACATGCGTTTACGATTTAAATCAAAATGCGATTCAAATCAATAAAAATGTTTATTTTTTAACGCATAGATGACTATTCATTGTTATTAAAAAGACTTAAATTCGATCATGTTGTGATATTTAGAAATATAAATTAGTTTGGTGCGAGTGAGGTTTTATTTAATCTCTGACCAAGGGAAACGTTTCATTTTTTCAAAGAAATGTTTGTTAAAAAAAAAGTCATGGTTCCAGTGGGATTCAATCACAGACCGTGTGACATGGGAGTCAGGAACCTAACCCACAGCACCACCGGCAAGGTCACATACAGAATACTGAAAAAGCACTACAGAAACATTATCAACAGACAATGTACAGCGTGTACTTTTCTTGTCTTGCGGTACATGAATATAATTATATCGTTATTAATTTCTTTAGATACGCGATTCCATATTATATTCCCTTTTAATCAAATTCTAAAAGTATGCTTGTTGACTCCGGTGTCTCTTTAGTTAAAGACTTCGATGCTTAAAATGTTTAGGGAGAAATGGAATACTGGTGTGTATTTTTTCTTTAAAGTACCAAGACCAGCCATATACTGTATGTTTATGTTCCAAAATTAATATCGTTTATGACCTTCACACGCGTTACGTATGCTCCTATTCTTTTTATGCTCGGCTACTAAGATTTCCCTTCAGTGGTAAAATTCCATATGAATATTCAATACTACAACTGGCACAGTAAAGACGTTTACTGTAAATCTTTCTACAACAGACCAACGGACCACGAGTGCCCCTGTCGGTCAACCAATCACGTACCGCGGTACTGCGCATCATCGAGCGTCACAATGCGCGACGCTGTAGCCAATTACCTCCGGTACGTGTCTGTGCCGCGCACTTTGAATGGCTGCATCTGTATTTGCAAACGTTTTATGATATGTCGCTGTTGTGAATGTCTGTGGAGTGTATCTTATTTGCCTGTCTGTCCTGGCTGTGCTCTCTCACTCGCTCGCCCTCCCCCTCTCTCTCTCTCAGTTCAATTCAAGGTGCTTTATTAGCATGACAGATGGGTACAATAAGTGTTGTGTATTTACTTTGCTTTGAGATGCCACTTTTAAAGGTGAATATAAAATCAAGGCTTTAACTTGCTTTAACTCCGCAAGTCTGAGTTCTTGTGTCTGTCCTATCCGAACCCGAATGTATTACAAAATGTATCTTTATAGCAGGTGGTGTACAGTTTTTTAGTATAGATTACAGTTTTCTAAAATGTATTTAAAAAATAAAAAACGATTACAATCTAATCTTTCCACGTTTGTAAACGGACCACAAGTGCCCCTGTTGGTCAACCAATCACGTACCGCGGTATTTTGCGTCATCGCACATCACGATAGGCAACGCCATAGCCAATTACCTCCGGTACGTGTCTGTACCGCGCACTTTGAACGGCTGCATCTGTACGAGTGCATCACGAGGAACCAGATGTGTCAGCCGGTCGAGGAAGGGGGTCGAGATGTCCCACATTTCCCCCTGAAACTCGACTGCATCTTCTTCTGCAACCTCAGGTGCTGCGGGAGCCCATCTGCCACAAGTACCAGTACTTTGTCGGGTTGTTGCTCTCTATCCCGATGAGGGACTTGTTCCAGTGGTCAAACACTGGGCCCAAGGCAGAGAGGCGACCGGAGTTCTACAGCCACGCTGTCAAGTGGAGCAGGATGTACGAAGCCACGAGACAGCCAGAGCTCTGCACCAACCACAGAGCCCTGTACAAAGAGGTGAGGGGGCATCTGGTCGCCAACGAAAGGCTGCAAGTTCCCAGACAAGTCTGGGAAAGAACGCAGCCAAAAGAACTTGACAACGAACTGAAGGACCTCAACCGGATGGCCGTACACAAGAGACTGGCTACCAGAGAGGTCCTCTACAGACACTCGATCTCCAGGAATCGGCATGGATGTTCAAGTTCACTCTGTTGCCCACGTCAGAGTACAGTATCTTAATCCAGCATCTGAAACTCTCTCTGAAACCGAAGCGTGCCAGAACCCTGAACAGATAGCTGTGATTCACTCTGTCGAAGGCTTTGTCCTGGTCCAGACCTCAGGAGGAGGATGAAGCACGACGTCACCAAATGGGGTTTCCCCACGGCGAGGGATCGCTGGAAAGGACTTTGGGCCCTATATAGGGATTAAGGGACAATAGCAAGTGGTAGGGTTTGGAGGGTCTCTCTTAATTGCGCAAATCTGCCCCCACTTGCAATGATTGATAACGGACAATCACCACCGTTCTGCTGTTGTTTTTATTACGTCGAGTATTAATATGTGTGAGATGTTTCTTTTTGAGACGTTTTTTTTTTCGTGGAATAAAATATATTTTGTCGGAAAAAAAAATACCTTCGGAGGCTGGAAAGCAGAGAGGTCCTGTAAAGACACTCGCTCACCAGAAACCCGCATTGCCCCCGGGACACATATTTCAGCAAGGAGACTCAGGAGCACTTGTTCTGGAGCTGGTCCTTCACCAAAACGGTGTGGGGCAGATTGGACAACATTATGCAACTCCTGGGAGCGGGAGCTGTGCTCAGTTACCGGTACATTCTGCTGGGGCTGGTACCAACCGGATTGGACAAGAGGATACAGTTCCTACTGTGGCTGCTGCTGTCCCTCACAAAACAAGGCCTGCGGAACATGAGGAACACTCTCACCCAGCACATGCAGAGTGGGGAGCAAGGGAGCTGATGGAGAGGATCCTGGTAGACCTCAGAAGAAGGATGAAGCATGACGTCACCAAATGGGGTTTCCCCATCACGAGGGAGTGCTGGAAAGGACTTTGGGCCCTGTAGAGGGACTAATGGACAAAAGCAGGTGGTAGGGCTTGGAGGGACTCTTTAAATGTGCAAATCCGGCACCGTCATCCACTTGTACAGATTGATAACGGAAAATCACCGTCATTCTGAAAGTTTTTTATTGCATGCAAAGTTTTACAAATAAGAGAATGTTTATTTTTTTAGATGTAGTTAAGGAAATTTGCAAAAAAAAATACCTTCAGTCTGTAAGAGAAGACTGAGTATCTGGAGGAAACCTATGTGAACACAAGGAGAAAATACAAACTCCAAGCAGAGGCAACAATGCTAACCACTGCACCATCGTGTCAGTCATTATTAATTTCAAACTGTACAGTATTTCTACATTACTACTAAATAGTACTCCTATTAGGCTGCACTAGAAATGTAACTTCTTCCACATTCTGTCGTAAAAAATATGTTTATTAAAGTTTAGCTGTATGAAATTGAAGAAAAGGAAAACAAATCAATTACATTTGTAATGTGATTCTGAAAATTATTTTTTAAGATATATAAATATATCACCTTGATTCTTTTTTAGTATTGAACATTAACATCCCTGATATTATGTCTTATTCATAATAAGTGCTCTCAGTTTAAAGTATCTGTGAGCTGCTGCCTTGATTTTCTCATTCCTTAAGCTGTATATGATGGGGTTGAGCAAAGGGGTGAGGAAATAGAAAACTGCACCAATAATGATGCGCCCATCAGGAGGGATACTCTCAACTCTCAACCCAATATAAACCACAGCACCAGAAACATAGTATAGAAAGACGACAGTCACATGTGAGGAGCACATTGAGAAGGCCTTCTTACAGCTCTCCACAGTTTTCAGTTTCATTACTGATGCTATGATTCTACAATATGTCCATAAGACATAGAAAAATTGGATGCAGATTGCAAGTGTGGCAATTAACAGGGTAAAATTGATTTGAGCTGTAACATCGCCACAAGCTAATACCATTACAGTGCGGTAGTCACAGACAATATGTAGGATAAGGTTTGATCCACAGAATGGCAAAGTGCTTGCTGGGACGACCGACAAAAGTGAGGCAAGGACGCCGAGTACCCAGGCTGCGGTCGTCATTGTAATACAAACCTTGGTGCTGATTAAGGTGTTGTAATGCAGTGGTTTCACTACAGCAACATATCTGTCATAAGCCATTGCTGCAACAAGGAATCCTTCCACAGCTGTAAATGAGATGATAAAGTACATCTGCGCAAAGCAACCTGTGAATAAGATGGTTTTCTGACCTAACAGACCAGCTAGCATCTTGGGTATGATTGATGTTGTCATTAATATGTCTAAGACAGACAGGTTCCACAGGAAGAAGTACATGGGCATGTGGAGTCGGTGGTCCAGGGAAATCAGCACCACAATGAGCAGGTTGCCCAGGAATGTAGCCAAGAAGAGGATGAGGAAGATGATAAAGAGTGCAGTGTCCTGTTCATCTGGAGTTGGCAGTCCCACAATAAAGAATTCAGAGTGCAGAGTGATGTTGGGTCTGCTCATGGCTCAAGTCAGGGGTACCCTGGAGGTAATTAATTTACAATTTACAAGAATATCTCATGAATAATTATTAAATATAATATTTTAATGAAAATTTTGTGAAACTTGTATTGCATACCTTTATCATGATAAAGATATATTTACATGTATTTTAGCATATACTGCTATGCCAAAAATGACTGAATACACCTGAAATGACAGAAGTTGCAATGCATTATTTTAACCCCTGAATATAATAAATATTTTCTGATTTGTATCAATATAACAAGGCAACATATTAACAATGAGGTTAGCATTTTTGCATCACTGCTTCTGATACGGGGGTTGGGCCTTCTGTGTTGAGTGTACATGAAATGTAAAGAAGAAGAGACAACATTTTGTGTATACCTTTTGATATTCTTTTACATTTCTGTATTTTAGTATTAACACATTCTTATGGTAGTACTTTATTCGGGGGCAGGTATTATGTAACATTTTTTATGTTAAAAATTAGTTTGTATTAAAACCTAATTATTAGTCTTATTTAAACCACTTACAAGACTTATTATTTTGATAGTTAATGAGTCAGACATTATTCATTGTTACAGTTTTTATTGAGCTCTGAAGATGTTAAACCAAAACCTTATACATTTGTTTTCACACATGTTTACTTCATATTCTAAATCAGTGACTAAATTGGAAATTGGCTTGTTAGGAGATTTTTTTTTTCTTGCAGGTTATTTAACTTATCTAAAAAATAGAGAACTGCACTTCTTCCATTAAGACAGTCGGGTATCCAACAAAAACACATTTTGTCATAATTAATATAATTACACATTTAAATCTGTTCAAGACTGCTTCATTCTGGGTTCAGCATCATGTATCAGTGCCAACCAGTGGCAAACAGTGACAATGATACCATGATCTTCAATAGTTGAATGCAAAAGATGGCTCTGTGGTTTGAAGACTGAAGAGCTGTCTGTGTGATTTGTGTGCAATGACATTAAGACATCATCTCAAAAGTGGATTCCATGCACAGAATCTTTACACTGAGAAAGGGAATGTGTTGTATGAATAAACTCCTCCTAACCAGAAGTGCAAATGCTTTGCTTACACAAATATGCAAAATGTAATCCAAATTAAGTCAATTAAAAAAATTGCTATACACGGCTTAAGGTTAATTACAAGTAGGAATGTCACACTATGGTACATACAGATGCAGCCATTCAAAATGGGTGAGGTATTTCGCGGCATACCGCGGTGGGCGTGTCACAGTATCACGCAGTATCACGCGGTGTCACGTGTGTCACGTGACTAACTATCCGGCGTCGCCTTGTAAAACCGCCAGGGGGAGCTTAACCTCTCATGTACAGCATTTGAGCCTTTAATTTTGAACTGTGTATTACAGCATGTTAATCATCAGTCATTAAAATGTTGGTATATATTATGAAAGCAAGATTGCTCAGTTGGACAGAAGTACACAACCTACCTTCATCAGAAATATTTATGCATCAAAGCCTTTACTGAAGATATTACTAATAGTATTGATAATGGATGACTTTGGACAAGCTGTATACTCAAAGTATAATTTCTTTAGCACATTTGTACAAGCACTTGGAATCTGTCCAAGCCATACTTTGTCAGGCATTTTGTTTTACTTCAACGGGGCATAAAAACTTCCTTGCTTTTAACAGGGCGTTTCATAATTTCTAGCTACGAAAATGATTTAAAATGCGACACCTATCATTCAACTAGAGCTTAAAATATCACAAGGAAAAATACACCGGTATTCCATTTCTCCCTAAACATTGTAAGCTTCGAAGTCTTTAACTAACGTGATACCGGAGTCAACAAGCATACTTTTAGAATTTGATTAAAAGGGAATATAATATGGAATCGCGTATCTAAAGAATTTAATAACGGTATGATTATATCCGTGTACTGCGGCAGGACTGTGTAAGGCTGTTTCGCCTACCTGATCATGCGAGCTGTCTTGTAGCCTACTGGTCTAGGTGTGTGACAACCAGCTGGCAGGTTGTGTGTTCGAATCCAGCTGGTGCTGGACTTTTATTTTAACAAACATTTCTTCGAAAAAATAGGTAAGCGATATTATGGACAATCAATTGACTTTTATATTTCAAAATATCGCAACATGATCGATATTTGCGATATTTTGAATATATCTTCCCTTCTGACAGCGGTTCCTGCTTCTATTGTGTGTGTGTGTGCAACAGTAATTTTTTATAGAGAAATGGAGGCTGGACAGTATGCGTTACAATATAAACATTTATATTGATTTAAATCGTGTTCTGATTTAAATCGCAAACGCGTGTTTAATTATGTGTTTTTTAATCATGATCAGGCTAATGCATTTCTACATTTTCTGTATGAACCAGCTTAGAGGTTCATACAGAAAGACAGCTTGTGTTTAAATTGAGTGTAAGGTAATTTATGCTTCTAAAGTCATGGTCAGTATTGTTGTACTGTGCTGTACTGCGTCACATTATTTTATAGCGTTTTTATTGTGTTATTAAATCCGGTGGCGCTGTGTTAGTTTCCTGACTCAAATTATTTAAACTGCGACACTGATCATTCATCTCTAAATAAACTTTATTTTATATAGCGTTTTAAGCAAATAGGTAATTAGATTGCTCATAAACCTAATCACTTTTTCTACATAAACACAGCGTGATTGCTCTCTGAAAATGCTTTTCCTTTATTTTTAAAGTAGGCTCAGATTTCAACTATAGATCGTATTATTATAAACTTTCTTGGAAAAATGTATTTTATGTAAACCATGTTTGCTATTAATTCATTTAGGGCTAAATTACGTTCATTGTCTTCTAATCGAGTCGAGTTGACATTGGAAGCCTGCCACACCCGGACCGTTAAACCAACGCATTAGCACGTCAAAGCCCATTGAGCCAGTATTGGCTTTAGTATCCCCCCCTTCTCCCCTCAATTCAATTCAGTTCAAGGTGTTTTATTTGCATGACAGATGGGTAGAAGCAGTGTTGGGTACTGTATGTATATTGTAACGCTTACGGCAGACAGGCACTGTGTAGGAGCCGACGCACCAGAGCAGCGCCTGCAATTTTTATATTTATAACTTAGTTTTTAAAATTAGTCAAGGAATACGAAGCATCTCCTTTTACTTAGTGCCTGAGCATACTGCAACTCGTGTGAAGCCCATAAACGATATTAATTTTGGAACTTAAACATACAGTATATGGCTGGTCTCGGTACTTTAAAGAAAACATACACACCAGTATTCCATTTCTCCCTAAACATTTTAAGCATCGAAGTCTTTAACTAACGCGATACCGGAGTCAACAAGCATACTTTTAGAATTTGATTAAAAGGGAATATAATATGGAATCGCGTATCTCCAGAATTTAAAGACCAGACAATCGCAAACTCGTTTTCAATAAAATTATTTTATTAATTCAGCAGTTTGTGAGAGGGACATCCAGCAGGGAGAGACACACACACCGGTTTTCATTGACAACATTGTTTTTTTTTCAATTCCTCTTGTCTAACAGGAATGTTTTGTTTGTGGACAGACTGTTAGACAAGAGGAAAAGACCGCCTCCTCCTACGAAGCATTTCGTTGATCCGATCACGAATTCTTTTCCAGTCGTACGCAGCAAGGGTTGAGAATCTCCGATTCACCATCGTACTAATGGTTTCCCGGAGATTGGGTTAAAAAAAAACAAAAAACATACTAACAACTGTGCCATCCTACTCCTTAGTTAATACATTTTATTAATCATGAACAGTTAACATTGTTAGCAAAATATTTTGAATTATATTTAACCCTATTTTTTCTTTAGTTTTGTATTTAACTTATTATATGATAGTCAGACTTAATGTATATTTGAACAGTGAAAATATATTTTTACAAGATTTTACATTAAGCACTTAAAATTAATATGGTTAATAATAGTAAACTGTAACATGCTGTAACAAGATCGGTTACAAGAAGAAAATGCTTTCAGAGAAAATGTTTCAACCAAACCTGTTCCCACACACCCCGCCCCCACTACCATTAGAATATAGACAAACATTTTAACGTTTCATTCTGAGCAGAAGACCCTCACACCTGAAGAGTGCTGGCTGTGACGAATTAAACCGGTTTTACAGGTTTCAATCACAGACCATGTGACATGGGACTCAGTAAACTACAGTAACATCGTATTTGATAACGCTTTAAAAACGCTATAAAATAATGTGACTTGGCACAGAACAAGTTTACAACACAGTACAAAGATAAATGCTGACCATGACTTTAGAAGCATAAATTGCCTTACACTCAATTTAAACACAAGCTGTCTTTAGCCCTCTAAGCTGGCTAGGCTCAGAACACACAGCTTCATTAGCGAATACATATGCAGGACAACTAGAGAAGACGTTTTACAGAGGATGGATTTTTAGGAACATCCCATCAGACATCCCATCATATTCACAACGTGAAATCTAGAAAATAATATTACGTAACCAAAATCCGCAATATGGAAACAGAACCTGTGTAATTGTTGATAGATGATGTACTCGTAACATTTTTTCAAGACGAACTACAACATTTAAAAAATGACTTGTATGTACTTGATATCTCTAATCAATCCACGGGTCCCAGTACAAAACGAAAGTAAAATGCATACCGTTTCTCGCTTCTTATTGCTCAATAGTAATTTGACCGTATGAAATGCATAATATAAACCTAGAAACATATACGTGAGCAGTACTTAAGCACTGTAGTATCGGTGTTAAGACATACCTCTCAAATACTGTAAATCAAGTTAAAAATATCTCAAGACCGATTCTGGTCGTAATGAAACCATGCAAGGGAGTTTTTATGTCCGTTGCAGTTCTTTTGCAACATGAATATAATTATATCGTTATTAATTTCTTGAGATACGCGATTCCATATTATATTCCCTTTTAATCAAATTCTAAAAGTATGCTTGTTGACTCCGGTATCACGTTAGTTAAAGACTTCGAAGCTTACAATGTTTAGGGAGAAATGGAATACCGGTGTGTATTTTTTTCTTTAAAGTACCGAGACCAGCCATATACTGTATGTTTATGTTAAGATTTCCCTTCAGTGGTAAAATTAGATATGAATATTCAATACTTAAACGGGCACAGTTAAGACATTAAATATACATATACATATTGTATACAGTACAGTTTGCATACGGTAATATGTTTATGTTACGCGATTCAAAAATAAATAAATAAAACTGGAAGGTCCAGCACCACCATTATGTTTATATGGTTGTTTTTGTTGGTTGGTTGTTATTATGGTTATTAATAATACGATCTATAGTTGAAATCAGAGCCTAAATAAAAAGAAAAAGCAAGTGATTAGGTTTATGAGCAATCTAATTACTTAATTACTTCGTTTAAAATGCTATATAAAATAAAGTTTATTATTAATTTGCTGGACAGAGCGGTGAACATTATTATGCATAAGACAAAGATAACGATCCTGATCAGTTTAGAAATCTGTGTACGCTGTAAGGTTTTTACTTCTTAAACTTTTAAAATACACGTTTTGAATAGAAAGAAATCCTCTTCCTGGTAGTGTGTATAGCGCGCCAGCACGTCTTTTTTCTTCAATCAGAGGGGTGTCAGATAGTGTCAGCCAATCACCATTCTGCGTTGGGTAGCAACGGGTGACTGTTCTCAGGCGGAAGATGTAAACAGCTTAATGTTCGTGTTAAATATTTTTTTTTTTTATTCAATTAAACGGGCACAGTTAAGACATCAAATATACATATACATACTGTATACAGTACAGTTTGCATACGCTAATATGTTTATGTTACGCGATTAAAAAATAAATAAATAAAAATGAAAAGTTCAACACCAGCTGGATTCGAACACACAACCTGCCAGCTGGTAGTCACGCACCTAGACCAGTAGGCTACAAGACAGCTCGCATGATCAGGTAGGCGAAACAGCCTTACACAGTCCTGCCGCAGTACACGGATATAATCATACCGTTATTAAATTCTTTAGATACGCGATTCCATATTATATTCCCTTTTAATCAAATTCTAAAAGTATGCTTGTTGACTCTGGTATCACGTTAGTTAAAGACTTCGAAGCTTACAATGTTTAGGGAGAAATGGAATACTGGTGTGTATTTTTTCTTTAAAGTACCAAGACCAGCCCTATACTGTATGTTTACGTTCCAAAATTAATATCGTTTATGGCCTTCACACGCGTTACAGTATGCTCCTATTCTTTTTATGCTCAGCTACTAAGATTTCCCTTCAGTGGTAAAATTCAATATCTACAACGGGCACAGTAAAGGCGTTTACAGTAAGTCTTTCTACGACAGACCAACGGACCACGAGTGCCCCTGTCGGTCAACCAATCACACACCGCGGTATCGCGTGTCATCTTACCTGCGGTATCTGTACTGCGGTGTCTGTACCGCGCACTTTGAATGGCTGCATCTGTATATAGGGCCCAAAGTCCTTTCCAGCGATCCCTCGCCGTGGGGAAACCCCATTTGGTGACGTCGTGCTTCATCCTCCTCCTGAGGTCTGGACCAGGACAAAGCCTTCGACAGAGTGAATCACAGCTATCTGTTCAGGGTTCTGGCACGCTTCGGTTTCAGAGAGAGTTTCAGATGCTGGATTAAGATACTGTACTCTGACGTGGGCAACAGAGTGAACTTGGAACATCCATGCCGATTCCTGGAGATCAAGTGTCTGTAGAGGACCTCTCTGGTAGCCAGTCTCTTGTGTACGGCCATCCGGTTGAGGTCCTTCAGTTCGTTGTCAAGTTCTTTTGGCTGCGTTCTTTCCCAGACTTGTCTGGGAACTTGCAGCCTTTCATTGGCGACCAGATGCCCCCTCACCTCTTTGTACAGGGCTCTGTGGTTGGTGCAGAGCTCTGGCTGTCTTGTGGCTTCGTACATCCTGCTCCACTTGACAGCGTGGCTGTAGAACTCCGGTCGCCTCTCTGCCTTGGGCCCAGTGTTTGACCACTGGAACAAGTCCCTCATCGGGATAGAGAGCAACAACCCGACAAAGTACTGGTACTTGTGGCAGATGGGCTCCTGCAGCACCTGAGGTTGCAGAAGAAGATGCAGTCGAGTTTCAGGGGGAAATGTGGGACATCTCGATCCCCTTCCTCGACCGGCTGACACATCCGGTTCCTCGTGATGCACTCGTACAGATGCAGCCGTTCAAAGTGCGCGGTACAGACACGTACCGGAGGTAATTGGCTATGGCGTTGCGTATCGTGATGTGCGATGACGCAAAATACCGCGGTACGTGATTGGTTGACCAACAGGGGCACTCGTGGTCCGTTTCCAAACGTGGAAAGATTAGATTGTAATCGTTTTTTATTTTTTAAATACATTTTAGAAAAGTGTAATCTATACTAAAAAGCTGTACACCACCTGCTATAAAAATACATTTTGTAATACATTCGGGTTCGGATAGGACAGACACAAGAACTCAGACTTGCGGAGTTAAAGCAAGTTAAAGCCTTGATTTTATATTCACCTTTAAAAGTGGCATCTCAAAGCAAAGTACTGTAAATACGCAACACTTATTGTACCCATCTGTCATGCTAATAAAGCACCTTGAATTGAACTGAGAGAGAGAGAGGGGGAGGGCGAGCGAGTGAGAGAGCACAGCCAGGACAGAGAGGCAAATAAGATACACTCCACAGACATTCACAACAGCGACATATCATAAAACGTTTGCAAATACAGATGCAGCCATTCAAAGTGCGCGGCACAGACACGTACCGGAGGTAATTGGCTACAGCGTCGCGCATTGTGACGCTCGATGATGCGCAGTACCCCGGTACGTGATTGGTTGACCAACAGGGGCACTCGTGGTCCGTTGGTCTATTGTAGAAAGATTTACAGTAAACGTCTTTACTGTGCCAGTTGTAGTATTGAATATTCATATGGAATTTTACCACTGAAGGGAAATCTTAGTAGCCAAGCAAAAAGAATAGGAGCATACGTAACGCGTGTGAAGGTCATAAACGATATTAATTTTGGAACATAAACATACAGTATATGGCTGGTCTTGGTACTTTAAAGAAAAAATACACACCAGTATTCCATTTCTCCCTCAACATTTTAAGCATCGAAGTCTTTAACTAAAGAGACACCGGAGTCAACAAGCATACTTTTAGAATTTGATTAAAAGGAAATATAATATGGAATCACGTATCTAAAGAAATTAATAACGATATAATTATATTCATGTACCGCAAGACAAGAAAAGTACACGCTGTACATTGTCTATTGATAATGTTTCTGTAGTGCTTTTTCAGTATTCTGCATGTGACCTTGCCGGTGGCGCTGTGGGTTAGGTTCCTGACTCCCATGTCACACGGTCTGTGATTAAATCCCACTGGAACCATGACTTTTTTTTTAACAAACATTTCTTTGAAAAAATGAAACGTTTCCCTTGGTCAGAGATTAAATAAAACCTCACTCGCACCAAACTAATTTATATTTCTAAATATCACAACTTGATCGAATTTAAGTCTTTTTAATAACAATGAATAGTCATCAATGCGTTAAAAAATAAACATTTTTATTGATTTGAATCGCGTTTTGATTTAAATCGTAAACGCATGTTTAAATATATGTGTTTAAAGGCGATATATAAAAGCGTTGATTCTTATGGAATGTGTTCCGCTGGGGATTCAAAAAACATTTTTTTTTTAATCGCGTATCTAAGGAAAATAGCAGTATAACTTTGTTCATGCACAAACAGTAGCATGTTACATTATTAATTTGGGTCTCTCCTCTTGCCAGAAAGCCCTAAATTGCATTTTGAGTGCGGTTTTTGACTTTTTCTAAAGTGCAACCCATAAATAAAGCTGATACAGTTTAGACTTATTTTAAACTGTATTACAGCAGCACAATGGACAATGCAACGTAAATTGCAAAAATGCACTTGGAATCTGTCCAAGCCCTACTTTGTCAGGCATTTTCTTTTACTGCAACGGACATAAAAACTCCCTTGCTTTTAACAGAGCGTTTCATAATTTCTAACTACGAAAATTATTTAAACTGCGACACTTATCATTCATTCCATTCCATTCCATTATCAGTCTTCCATTTCTCCCTAAACATTTTAAGCATGAAAGTTTTATGAAACGGTACCCAAATATGCATTGCTGTATAGAATTAATTTTAATTAAAAAAATATTTAACACGAATATTAAGCTGGAAATCTCGCCCCCTTCTACTTTGAAAATACCTGTGAAACCAGTTTAATTTGTCACAGCCAGCACTCCGGCAGAGAGGGGGGTTGTACTCATTAATGTCTTAGCGGGAACACATCATTATATCTCATTTTGTATTTCTATTAAAAAAAAAATTGTTTGCCCAGCCACTATTGTTGTTATTGTTTTTATCCTGTAAAGCGCTTTGAGGAGCACAGCTTTCTCACCACTTAGATTACTTTTTGATACCATCCTTACACAAAGCAGAAACTTCTTGTATTTTCCGATGACATACAAGTGGAAAGATTATAGATTTTAATCGTCTTTTTTCTGAACCAGGGAAAATCTGATCATGTTTCTCCATAACAATAATAAAAACCTTTATTTTACATATCACCTTTAAAAGTGGCATCTCAAAGCAATAAAGAAGAGGGAAAAACAGTTAAAAGGGACCAAAGTAAATACCAGACAAACGCAAACGCGTTTTTAATAAAATGCTTTTATTCATTCAGCAGAGAGTGAGAGACATCCAGCAGAGAGAGACACACACACCGGTTTCCATTGACAAAAGTAATTGTTTTTTTACATTCCTCTTGTCTAACAGGAATGTTTTGTTTGTGGACAGACTGTTAGACAAGAGGAAAAGAGCGCCTCCTTCTATGAAGCATTTCGTTGATCCAATCACAAATTATTTTCCAGTCGCACAAAGTAAGGGTTGAGAATCTCCGATGCTACTAATGGTTTCCCGGAGATTGCAAGGCAAGGCACTTTTGCCTCTGGACCCATCGAAATTTACAGACGTTGTCCACCCCCAGTAAATTTCAAAAGTCACAAGATTTCGAAACACGAGGGCGGCGTAGTGGTCAGCTCTTGCTTTCCCATCCATGCCGATGCACTGCAAGTACAACCCCCCCTCCATCTCTTGAGTGATGGGTAACAGTTGGATATCTGGGAGAATTATTCGTCCCACTGGCGTCTGTGAATTCCGCTCTGTAAACGGTGCTTCCTGGGGGGAGATAGATGGCGGGGACAGCATCAACCAATTCCTGCGCGGTGGTGAGCGGAGAGGCCGGGATGGAGTGTCCTGAGGCGGTGTGTGCTCTTCGGGGGGCAGAGCTTCCGCCAGGCATTGAAACCTGCGCGGCTGGGAGAGGCACTTATAGGGAGACAGCTGCTCAACTGTTTGACTGCTGGAACATACTGTCTCCTTCCTCTGCATTTTCAGGAGTGTCTCTAGCCTCCCAATCCTCCCCAGTAATGCGTCGTACTGCTCCCGCTGCTGCCGAAAAGTCTCCACACAGGTGGTGCTTCTACAGGTTGGCACCCTGGCCAGTGGCCAAGAGCAGAGACCCACGGCCTGAGGCAAAATAACATAATTCTTGTAAGAAATAAAGTCACACAGTAGTATTCATCAGTCGCGGAACAGACGTCAAAATAAACTTTTCTTTTTTTCCGTCTTACCGCTTTCTTTTTAACTGTCCTGGTGGTAGATTTCGAAGATCGTTTCGCCCGTCCGGGGTTTTCTTGGAGAACAGGCTACGAAGAAATAATTATAATTGAATTTAAAATTCAAAACGGCAATAATACCTTGCAATATGCACTGTAATAACGTATTTCAGATGAAGTCTGAAATACTTCACTCTTTGGAAGCTGGGGCGGCAGAAGCACCCCGTCTCTTCCCTTAAAAGGTCTTGGTCTCCATACTGTACTATGGTCGCTGTAGTGCAGGTTCGCAGTTTTTTTTTGTGATGGGAGCTCACCCAATCCCTTGGTGTATTTATGCTATATTCACATATAGGCTAGAGTGTGTTCATTGTCTTCCAATGAAAGGCGGGTGCCTTTTGCCGAAGTCGGGAGAGATTAGAAGCTTGCCACACCCGGACTGTTAAACCAACGCATTAGCACGTCAAAGCCCATTGAGGAGCCGGGCGCAATAATTGTTTTGTCCCTTGATTTACTGATCTGCATTAATTATGGAAATCGAGTTTCTGCTCTTTGCAGCCAACCTGGTACTGCTGTCATCCACAGAACAGAGGCTGCGCCAGAACCTGGCAATGCTGGAGCAGCACTGTCAGACCTGGGCGCTGACAGTCAATCTGGAAAAGACCAGAGTTATGGTTTTCCAGAAAAAAACCCAGACTTCAGGGAAACAGGTACGAATTCACACTTAACAACACATTAACACCTAACAACGGGAGCAGGGATGAATTAGGCCAGTACCCACTATTGTTAAACATACAGAAAAAATATTAGAGTATTGAAGTATTGGCTTTAGTATTAGCCATACAGAACATTAAAGTGCCCCTTTTCCATTCAGCTGGTGCCTGAGCCACTGTGATCTTTTTTTCTAAATCATGGAAAATCTGATCATGTTTCTCTATAACAATAATAAAAAACATTATTTTACATATCACCTTTATGTGATATCACCTTAAGGACAGCACATACAAGGGTTAATTGCCCAATGAACATCGCCAAGAAATTTAAAATAGTCTTCTTTAGGTGTGAGGGTAGGAGTGGATCGCAGCAGGCATAATCAGCAAACCAGGAAAACAAAGAACAGGACAGGTGAGACGTGTATCCAGAAAGCGAGTGATCAGAAAAAGGAAATGGTGTTACGCCCAGGTTTTCGACCAAATTGTTTTAACTTGCTAATGCAACAGACACATTTCCTGGCGTATTGTGCTTTAAATAAAATAGGAGTGTCTTTCCCTGGTATTAGCTCATCGGTATGGTGTAAGTTTTATCTGTACCTTACCATACAGTATATAGGTACAGAATTCAAGCTGCACCACTGTATCGCTTTGGTAAGGAGACGGACAATGGCCAAAATCATGAAGACTCTCTCACACCAAATAATGAAGATGAAAAGAAACGGGAAGTCAACACGGGACATTGTACAGCATTTGGCTTCGATGGACATCTTCGTTTCTGAAAGCACAGTGAGACGACATTATAAAGGGGAGAGGAGGCAAAGAGAATCTAAACCAAGGACAATTCAAAGGTAAATAAATTTCTAAAAATACCTTTCTTGCATGTAAATACTACTACGCACATAATTTTTAAAACTAACTGTTGATCTCTTTTTTTTTCAAGTCCTATTGTGCGAGCTATCGACAAACTGATGAAAATGAAGAGCTACCGGCGATGCAAGTCCAAAGACGGCTATGGGCTGACCTCTGTGCAACTGTTAGCCCGACATCGATAAGAAGAGTATGCAGGAGGCTTGGATGGAGATACAGAAAAACCAACATATGCCCCATGATAAGGCAAAAAAACAAAGAGGAAAGACTCAAACAAGCGATCCATTGAACAGGGGGAGGCATTTCAGGATGTACTTTTCACTGACGAAACAACAGTGGCTCTGGAACAGTTTTCAACAATGGCATTTTGCAAAAAGGGGAGATATGTGGACAAGCCAAAGCCCAAACATCCACTGAAGGTTCACATCTGGGGGGGGTATATCTAGAAGGACCACTTCTTATTTTCGAAGGAATTATGGACCGTGAATTATGGCACGAATTATCTCTTTCAAGACAACGATCCGAAACACATAGCAGCAAGGGCGAGGCTTGTAGCAGAAGGAGTGAACTGGTTGAAAATTCCAGCCGAATCCCCAGATCTAAATCCGATAGAGATGGTTTGGCATTCGTTGAAAGACTACGTTCGGAAAACTGCTAAGCCCGTCACAAAGCAGGAACTGATCGATGCGATCTATAAATTCTGGGAGGAAGAACTGACTGAACAAAATTGTAACAATTGTATTAACAGGCTGTTTCGTGTTCTTCCTAGGATTGTTGACCGGGGCGGTCTGAGAAAGACAGTCTCATGTTGTGGACAGTCTGTCCACAAACAAAACATTCCTGTTAGACAAGAGGAATGGAAAAAAATTACTTGTTGTCAATGAAAACCTGTGTGTGTGTCTCTCTCTGCTGGATGTCTCCCTCTCTCTCTGCTGAATAAATAAAAGCATTTTATTAAAAACGCGTTTGCGTTTGTCTGGTATTTACTTTGATCCCTTTTAACTGTTTTTCCATCTACTGTATTGCTTTGAGATGCCACTTTTAAAGGTGATATGTAAAATAAAGTTTTTTTATTATTGTTATAGAGAAACATGATCAGATTTTCCCTAGTTCAGAAAAAAAGATCTAAAGTGCTACACCTAACTTTCTTTATTTGATGTATTTAAAGGAGTGAACTACTGTAGGTGTAACATAACATTCAGAAATACAATCGAGAATAGTTTTGTGGTGTTTGTATTGATGAAACGTTCCTAAAACGTATAACGTAACAAAATTAAAGACGATTAAAATCTGTAATCTTTCCACTTGTACTGTATGTCATTGGAAAATACAAGAAGTTTCTGCTTTGTGTAAGGATGGTATCAAAAAGTAATCTAAGTGGTGAGAAAGCTGTGCTCAATGTATTAAAGGGACTTAAAAGTAAAAGGAGATGCTTCATATTGCTTGACTAATTTTAAGAACTAAGTTATAAATGCAGACGCTCCCTCGGTGCCGCGCCGGGTGTAAATATCTAAATATACATTCGTCCCGGGCAGAGGCCGAAGAGCGCCCGGCTGGGGTGCACGGGGAAGAGCAGGACAGGAGTGAAAGTGGTCAGGGCAGGGTTTAGGAAGGCGTACAGTCTGGGCAGGTATAGATTACACTTTTCTAAAAAGTATTTGAAAAATAAAAACTATTACCATCGAATCCTTCCATGTTTGATCCCAAAATAAATCTAAGAGGTTTATTATTTATTAAGGTAGAAAGCTATGCTGAAAGTTTATTAAGATACTTAGAAGACAAAGATACTGTATCAATTCATGTTGCATTAGTCTGATTATGATTAAAAAAAACACATATAATTAAACACGCGTTTGCGATTTAAATCAAAACACGATTTAAGTCAATATAAATGTTTATATTGTAATGCATACTGTCCAGCCTCCATTTCTCTATAAAAATTTACTCTATTACAAATTTACAATTTGTTGATAATAGAAATGTTAGGTTCTCTAAAGCTTTGTGATAGTTGACCCACCCAGGCAGCAAAAGATCAGCTGCACTGGTAAGATGCAACACTGAAGATATGATTAATAACCTTTTAAATCTGAAGGGAGATCTGAAGGGATCCCCCCCCCACACACACAGTAGAAGCAGGAAGCAGAAGCAGGGACTGTTGTCAGAAGGGAAGAAGGTGACTATTCATTGTTATCAAAAATGACTTAGAATCGATCATGTTGTGATATTTTGAAATATAAAAGTCAATTGATTGTCCATAATATTGCTATTCTATTTTTTCAAAGAAATGTTTGTTAAAAGAAAAGTCCTGCACCAGCTGGATTTGAACACACAACCTGTTAGTTGGTAATCGGGCACGTAGACCAGTGGGCTACAAGGGAAGTCGCATGAAGAGAGAGGTGAAACAGCCCTACACAGCCCTGTCGCAGTACACGAATATAATCATATCATTATTAATTTCTTTAGATACGCGATTCCATATTATATTAGCAGAAAAGCTTAAAACTACCACTTTTTTACATGCTATTTCACATGTTAGTTAAAGACTTCGATGCTTAAAATGTTTAGGGAGAAATGGAATACCGGTGTGTATTTTTTCTTTAAAGTACCGATTCATGGAATCTGACTGTTTGACACCCTTCTGAAGTGGTTCCATAATATCTGGTATATGGAAAAGAAAGCGTTGATAAAAAAGCCTGGATTCTCATGTATCTGATACAAGTATCTTTTAATACAGTCTTTGCTGTGCTCTTGAGGATCCTTGTGATATTTTGAGCTCTGGTTGAATGATAAGTGTCGCAGTTTAAATAATTTTCGTAGTTAGAAATTATGAAACGCTCTGTTAAAAGCAAGGGAGTTTTTATGTCCGTTGCAGTAAAAGAAAATGCCTGACAAAGTAGGGCTTCGACAGATTCCAAGTGCTTGTACAAATGTGCTAAAGAAATTATACTTTGAGTTTACAGCTTGTCCAAAGTCATTCATTATTAATACTATTAGTAATATCTTTGGTAAAGGCTCTGATGCATAAATATTTCTGATAAAGGTAGGTTGTGTACTTTTGTCCAACTGAGCAATCTTGCTTTCATAAAATATACCAACTTTTTAATGACTGATGATTAACACGCTGTAATACACAGTTTAAATTTAAAAGCTCAAATGCTGTACATGAGAGGTTAAGCTTTATTGGCTCCTCCTGGCGGTTTTACAAGGTGATGCCGGATACTTTCCGGCATGACGTCAAATGACGCGATATACGTGTTACTGCGTGATACAGCGTTTTGATGCAACACGCCCACCGGGGTATACCGCAAAATACCCCACCCATTTTGAATGGCTGCATCTGTACACCATCTAAGCCATTATAATTTCTTGTTTATTGCACATCTGCAGTCATTGTTTACATGTCTATATTGTTTACATTCAAACTGCTTACTTGTTTACTTGTACATTGTCTACTGTTTGTTTATTTATTGTTTTGATGCAAAGTCTGCACTTTGTGTTTTTACACTTTTTTAACAATCGAGAGACATTCTCTAAGTAAGAATTTCATTGTACCAGTACATGTACCGGTTACATATGGCAATAAAGTTTAAGTTCAAGTTCAAATAAATAATGAGAAATACTGTAGACACTACAGGCCTAGTTTAGGGTTTAAATTCAAGGTAATCACTTTTGCATAAAGTCTGAAACATTAGATTTTTTATGTCTTACTCAGTACACACACACTGGAAATAAATAATATCTAAAAAACAACAAACACATTTAATTTTCTTTATTCAAATGTCATTCAAGCTGTAGCACATCTAAGTACACATTTGTTCCAGGCCTTGACGTATATTTACTACTTTGAATAGCACAAAGAAAGAAAAAAAACAGCACTGTTTTATAAAGCCAGGTCCTGACTTTGTTTTCTTAGTCCACCACAAAATAAATCAGAATTAGGAAAAATATACAGTATAGCAAGTTATAAAAATATAAATGTTCCATCATTTTAGCATTAGCATTAGCATTAGTATATAAAAGACAAACAAAACAGAGCAGTCAAACACTGGTCTTGGTAACCTCCTTACTCACTGCTTTTGACAGACCCCAGTTTAATATTCTGTTAAAAGGACACAGTTTCAAACTTTCAGCTTCTCATATTTTTGGAAAAAACGAAACATTTAAAATAAATATTTCCAGAAATCAATTTTTTACACTTAAATAATGTCCTACTGTATATATTTCTCCTTTTGTATCAAAGAGTAAATTTCCTTTGTAAAAGCTTAACTATAAATTAAGTTGCTCATTAAACGATTCATTCTTTCTCTTAACTCTTTGGGACTGTTTCCTCTAGCGCTCACTTTCTTTCCCTCCAGATTAATAAGAGCTACAGCTACAGCTCTGCACTCAGCAGCCTCTGGTGTGACTGTAAAGAGCTGCCCATAAAAGCAATTGAGCAAAGTTTCTTATCTAAATGGTGTGCTCTGGAACAGCACAGTGATCAAACGTAGGCTCCAGGTAAGAGACTTACTGAACTGTATTTCACACTGGCAATATTTAGCTGTTAACTGATATGTGAAGCTTTATGTTTTTAATTTTCATTGAAAAGGATATGTTAATCTCATTTGGTATTCCATTTTTTGCCATTCTAATTATGTAAATGTGATTTATATTATGCTATTTAAATTATGTAACTTATCTAATTATGTTAACATATATCCACATCAGTTCTCTTTCAAATTAATCACATTAGGCACATTCTGATAGAATCAATGCTGTTGTTCACATTCATTAGACATTTAAGTAAAAGAGATCAATTTATCAATTGGTTATTCTTTCTATTTGTCTTCACATTGAAATGGCCCTGAATTTTGATGTTTTGTAATAAGCACTGTGTTACTTACTGAAGAAAGATAGATTGTTATGTTGTGTTTTGATCTTTATTGTTTTTATTGATCACATCATCACAGGAAACAAAATCAGTAAGGGATATGTTACAACAGTAGTGAAGATCAAGGAGGAACTTCCTTTCTGTAATATCAAAAACAACAGCTACAGGAGTCAGGTTTTCACAAAATCAACACGATAGAGGTATGGTAAAATCTGGATTTAAAAAATAACCTCATAAGATAGCACATTATTTTACCTCTGGTTATCTCTTTGTCTTATTTATTTTAACAGACAGAATAAGCTCCTTTTTTGCTTCCGAAATAGGGGTAGAAAGCAGTCATGAAGCACTTCTGCCATTTCAGTATTAGCTTCTGTTCTCTGATTCACACTTTCTGTAACTATGAGGGAAAAACTGAATAAACAGTGATAAAATTACTTCATATATGCATGCCCTGTTCAGGTGGTTTCCAGCCCTGGTCCTGTAGTAGCCTCATGTCTTCATGTTTTTCTAGCTTTCCATCAGATTTCTTAATCACAGGATAATTGATTTCAGTTTTTTTTACGCATATTTATAAAGTTTCAACTCTGAAAGGGTCAAATGTTATGAAACCTCCAAGAGTCCAGAACTGCTCTCATTTAGGTGTCACTTGAATGTAGTTAATTGGACCTCTGCTGAAGGAAAACAGCTCATTTGTGGGTGCGTAACATACTATGTCATTCCCACTCGTGTCACTTCCTTATAAATAGATTAGCTATTAAGAGCTTTTTAGCCAGTAGAGGCTGTATAAGGTTCTGTTGGCTAAGTTGAGTAGCTGTGTAAAATGTTGGCACTGTGGGAAAATACCCTTGAAGTTGGAGATGTAGACTCAGGACTGACTGAAGTCAAATTTAAATATACAGTATATAGCATATACAAGCCAGTAAACCAAATATGTCATCAATTAGCCCTGGATATTTGGTACACAATGGGAATCAATACCAGTAGACACAATGTTCCTCCAGGAGAAGGGCTAGGAACTGTTGCTTTATTCCACGTACAGCAAAATTGGTAAATGACAAGTAATTTGGTGTAAATATGGAAGACTCTTCAAGGTAAAACTTTTGCAATTTTGCTTAGGAGGATTTTGTTAAACATATACACATTCATTTGGTCAATTACTGCTTGGCAGCTACTTTTAAGAAAAAGTGTTACTGATATTTCATACAAAATAAACAGGTAATTCTTCAATTTGTAAACCACAGAGCCAATTCTTCATTCAAATTATGAAGGCAGTGGCATTCATTCATTGTCACTGTTTGCCACTGACTTGCATGATGACACATCTCTTCTTATTGGTCCTTGATTAGAGTAAAAGTTGGCAGTACAAGATAATGCTGAACTCAGAATGTCTTGAACAGGTTTAAGTGTGTAATTGTATTACCCTTGGTATTTCTATTGGATACCTGAGTGTCTTAATGGAATAAGTGTAGTTTTCTGTTTCTTAGCTATATAAATGTAATAACCGCAAGGAGAAATATCCCTTTCTAGAAGAAACAAAACAAAAGCTTCTAGCATGCCAATTTCCAATTTAGTCACTGATTAATTAAATTGCAAAGATGCTCAAAAATAAATGTACAAGGTGTTGTGTTTCGGTTTAACAGTAAACACTTTCACAGTAAAATACAAATTGTAAGCATTAAAAATATGACTCATGTGGCATTATGTGGGGGCCTGCCCAGTGTGGAGGTGGAGCCCTGGAGGAAGGGCGATGCCTTGCCTTTGTAGTCACAGCTGTCCCGGCTCCTAGAATATGAGCCACGGTTGTGCAGGTCCTATAAAGGCACACTGGACACCCCCCAAAGGGACCAGCAGTGCCAACCCTGAAAAGGCGAGCATTTCACACCGACAGTTCCGGAGGGGATTTTACCCGCTTAAGGCGTTCTTTTTCTTTTCTTTTTGCCTGTCCCATCACATATTTTCACCAGGGCAGGCATGCCTCTTTCAAACACAGAGTTTATGTTTTGTTTTTCCTTTACATGCCCTGCTCTACCAGACTGGACCCTGCTAAATAGGGTAAGCCCACCTTGGAGGTCATGATGCACAGCGATACACCTTTCTTTTTGTTTCATTTTTCACCCTTTTGTGTTATTTTTGGTCCCTTCTAACCTCACAACTGTACTTCCATCCCTCTGTTAGGGACGTTGATGTTTTACGGGTGTTCGCTGTGGCTCCTCCCACTCTAGATTGTTACACTCATGAACTATAAGAATAATCGTTCTTGTAAGGTGTTCAATTAAGACTAATAATTAGGTTTCACTACAAACTAAAATTAGGATTTGAAGAACAATCAAATAAGAGGGCAGGATAATTATCTTATGTGCAGCAAAAACATGAGAGGAATGATCACAATATTCTTGAATGTTACATAATTAATATAATTTAAAAAAGTACTACAATAAGAATGTGTTAATACTAAAATACAGAAATTGAAATGAATATAAAAAAGAATACACAACATTTTGTCTCCTCTCTTTATACGTCATGTACACTCAACACAGAAGGCCCAACCCCCGTATCAGAAGCAGTGATGCAAAAATGCTAACCTCATTGTTACCATGTTGCCTTGTTATATTGATACAAATCAGTAAATATTTTATCATACTCAAGGATTAAATTAATGCATTGCAACTTCTTTCATATCTGGGGTATTCACTCATTTTTGGTGTAGCAGTATATGTTAAAATACACGTAAGTGTATCTTTATCATGATAATGGTATGCAATACAATTTTCATCTTAGAATTACCTTAAAATATTATACTTAACAATGTTTTGGAGATCTCATTGTAAATTTGTAATAATTTACAGTGTATCACCTCCAAGGTACCCCTGACTTGAGCCATGAGCAGATCCAACATCACTCTGCACTCAGAATTCATCATTGTGGGACTGCCAACTCCAGATGAACAAGACACTGCACTCTTTATCATCTTCCTCATCCTCTTCTTGGCTACATTCCTGGGCAACCTGCTCATTGTGGTGCTGATTTCCCTGGACCACCGACTCCACATGCCCATGTACTTCTTCCTGTGGAACCTGTCTGTCTTAGACATATTAATGACAACATCCATCATACCCAAGATGCTAGCTGGTCTGTTAGGTCAGAAAACCATCTCATTCACGGGTTGCTTTGCACAGATGTACTTTCTCATATCATTTGCAGCTGTGGAAGGATTCCTTGTTGCAGCAATGGCATACGACAGATATGTTGCTGTAGTGAAACCACTGCATTACAACACCTTAATCAGCACCAAGGTTTGTATTACAATGACAACCATAGCCTGGATGCTTGGCGTTCTTGGAGCACTTTTATCAGTAGTACCAGCTAGCACTTTGCCATTCTGTGGATCAAACCTTATCCTACATATTGTCTGTGACTACCGCACTGTACTGATGTTAGCTTGCCATGATGTTAGAGCTCAAGTCAATCTTGCCCTGTTAATTGCAATGCTTGCAATCTATTTCCCCTTTCTCTATGTCTTATGGACATACTGTAGAATCATAGCATCAGTACTGAAACTGAAAACTGTGGAGAGCCGTAAGAAGGCCTTCTCAATGTGCTCCTCACATGTGACTGTCGTCTTTCTATACTATGTTTCTGGTGCTGTGGTGTTTATTGGGTTGAGAGTGGAGAGTATCCCTCCTGATGGGCGCATCATCATTGGTTCAGTGCACTATTTCCTCACCCCTTTGCTCAACCCCATGATATACAGCTTAAGGAATAAAAAAATCAAGGCAGCAGCTCACAAATACTTTAAGCTAAGATCACTGTCAGGCTCTTGGAAAGTATAAACAGTACAGGGCTAGTTTAGTGTTTCAATTCGAGGTAACCACTTATCAAGTCTGAAACATCAGATTTTTATATGTCTTACCCAGTACACACACTAGAAATATAAAACAAAATCTAAAATATAAACATAAAATAAAACAACAAATGCATTTAAAGTTCCTTATTCAAAAGTCCTTTGTGGTGTAGCACATGTAGGTACACATTTTTTTCGAGGCCTTATCCAATATTCTTACTACTTTGCATAACAATCACAGACTGATAGCAAAAAAATGTTTTATAAAGCCAGGTCTTGATATGGATTTCTGGTTATGGTTTTTAGTCTTCCACAAAATAAATTAAAAAGAAGATATATATATATAAAGTTATTACAAATGTAAGCAAGGTTTTGATTTTTCAATATTTCTTTCTGTAAAAATGTCAAATTAGTAATATACAGCCTTTGAATATAGCACTTTTTAAATCTTCATCATTAGGAAGAAAAGCTAAATAAAATGAATTCAGGAAATGGAATTCACCATCTTAACTAATTTGTCTAGTTAACAACTGTGGTTTTGATTGTGGACTTTTGCAAATTTTGCAAAATTCACATTATTACTGTTGGTTCTGTAATATCAGTATGTCAGTTTTTTATGTTTTGTGAAACACCCGCTGATATTCGCTGAATATGTATACCCTCATTAATCTGAACACAGCAACTACTGGGAAATGATAAGATTAATTTAATATTAATGATTTTATAATACATTTGTACTTTTATTTATTTGTGGCATACTTTGTCTTAGAACATCTGTTTCTTCATTAGACTATACACTATCCAACCAAATAAATTTAAAGTTTAAAATATTAAAAATAAATTTTAAGTTAAAAAAGAAAATTTTCAGAGTCTTAACTTAGTGGTTGCTCAGCTCGTGAAACGATTTTGGCTCTGTATTGGGGATGTACTGTATCAGATATTACAGTGATAAGAACTTGTTTTATTTAAATTAGAATTCATGAGATGAATCTACAGAACAATGCAATGTGTGGCAAGAACAGGGTATAAAAAGCTGGGAGAGTGTCTTGATTTGGGCCACAGCACACAAGCTCCCAGCATGTAGGTGGGAGGAACAACACTGGCAACATATTAACATAAGGGGGAGAAATACTGTAAAAGTGTTTAAAATGGCTTACATTTGTTTCTGTCTAGCTGGTCCAGGGGTCGTATTAATTGGAATTAGTTTAATTTTTCTTTACATCCCAAAGTGACATTGGACATTCAATATAAAAATGAAGATTTTAGATTTTTAATGTTATGAAACCAAATCAAAATGTGATCACTTGAGTCTTGAATCTTGAATCTCCCTCTTTCCCTCTCTTAAGTAGCTGGGACCCCCTGCAGTTTGACAAGTGACCAAGGGTTAAGCTGCAAATGTGAATATTGGACTGGGGAAAGGGTGAATACAAGGGGTGATCGCAAGACAGATAATTTATCTATAGCTGGTTTTAGTCTCTCGGTTTACTGGGGACGTTTCAGATGTTAAATTGAGGAAGTGAGACAATAACTTCAACCCCAACCCCCACCTCATGGTCAGACAAAGGTGATAAAGGTGATAAAAATTCATTCAGAAGGGTGCAGTGTAATAACACAAACACATCTGCTAACACAGCCACAAGAGTAGGTGACACACTGATTTTAAATTCTTCAATTAAAATTAGCTGTTTAAGTTTGTCAGAATCAGCTACTTTGCAAGCAGTACAGTACATGTCTTCTCAAAAGTGACACCTTTCTCTCGCGCTAACTCTTCAATTTTTTTTAATAATTTCAAAACCATGGATGGTATGCCTCAGGGACTCATCTATAGTATATTAAAAACAAATCACCTTCTGGACCACAGGAATAACATGAAATCATATCCACAGATGTACTGTACTGAAACAGTAGCGTACACGTCAATGAACAGCTGTGTGATCGTATGTGACCGTCACGGTTCCGCACGGTTTCATGCCCTCCGCCGTTTCACCACGCCTATTTCATCCTGCAACACCTGGGACGCAAACCCGGATCTCCAGTGTAATGCAACAGGGAACCAGCCGCATGAGCTAAAGGAGACCTCCCTCAGTCTAGCAGCTGAGGTCCCTGCTACGCGTAGGGAGGGCAATGATGTCACCGTGTCCGAACTAGCTCCTCTACACGTATACCATATAAATATAATATATACAGTATGATACCATGTGCTTTTAAAGCCACTACAGTACAATATGTGTGAAATATTTTCATAATCAAAATTTAAAGTTAACTTGTTTACTTACTGCTGAAATTTGTATTAAGACAAAATATAGATTTTCTTAATGCAGATGTAAACCTGAAAAAGGCACATCGTGTTTACAACAAGCTATAATAATAAACTATTTTTATACATTTGGCTATTTGAAAAATATAGCTAAAAGGATCACTCTGAGCAGGATTTCAACCATGTTCCTCAGAATAGGAACCACTTAACCGCTGTGTTAAACTGCCACTGGGTCCAGTATGCTACATTACAGTCTATGAGCATTTCATTGTCCATTACCAGTGTAAGGACAATAAAAGTAAAAAAGAAAATAATGTTTTGGAATGTTTCCAAAATATCCACAGGTGTTATTTTTACTGCCACAATTCCTTTAATTACACAATTCTTTATGAATGTAACTGTAGGGTTCATGCGATGGTGGTTAAACACTCTGGTGGTATGGATATGTTTGTGTATGGAGACAAATATATTTTTTGCAATTTATTACTGAACAGTGACCTTTACTACTCCAGATTCTCTCCCACTCTCTTCCTGATCTCCCTCTGTCCTAGTCATGTTCTCCCCCATAACCAATCAGAAAACACAGAGTCACATTACCGTAAACCTTTCCACCAACTGAACCACAAAACTCCATATAACTCAAAAACATTTCAATCTGCTCAACTGAACAAAACAGCAACAGGGATGAAGCTTACATTAATATGCCCTATTGTGAGGTATTAAATCAGCATTACACCTTTTTTTACAACAATATCGGCAAGTATTCTTATTACATATTCTTTAAAAGGGATAAAAGATTATACAGTAGCTTTTGATGAAGTATAAACTTTATATAGTTAGGACAAGCAGATCAATACTTTTCCAAAATATCTACAAAGTTAAAGACTTTGATTATGCTATGCTGAAATTTGTATTAAGGCACAGTATTGATAATCTCAATAATAATAATGATATTTCCTTACACTTAAATAGGGCATTTTTGGACACTCCACACAAAGTGCTTTACAGGCAATGGGGACTCCCCTTTACCGCCACCAATGGATAGTGCCATGGCAGCCATAGTCCGCCAGAGCGCTCACCACACATCAACTGTCAGTGAGGAGGAGAACAGAGTGATGAAGTCAATTCGTAGATGGGGATTATTAGGAGGCCATGATTGGTCAATGGGAAATTTGTCCAGGACACCCGGGTTACAGAACAATGCAGAAAAGATGCATTCATGAAATTATATTCCTCAGTGCCCCCATTGCATTCCATAATCTTTGGCAGAACATGGAAAAGTCTGTTAATAAGATGATTACAACTTCATTCAGCTCCTCCTCCTGGAACCTGTTTATTGCTATGATGAGTTCTTCCTTTGTGCTCTGTTTTGCCATCTCTGAGGGAATGCCAAACAATGCAGTAATGATGATGAGGTAATGAAGCAGGCTAATTTGTTATAAAATCACTAACATCAACACAGCACATGCATATTGTATAAAGACACTTTAAATGGGTGTGTTTTATTAGCATTACCTGATGTTTACCTGATCAGGATTTGTATCTGTAACCGAATCTTAATACATGACACTCACATTCCCTGTTGATCTAAGCAGTTTGAAGGCTCAGAAATTTAGAGCATCTACAGTACATACTTTCAGAAGTTGTAAACCAATATTTCTTCTTCAAGCTATACTTTCATCATTTCTACAGAATATCTCATACTGAACCTTCCACTCATGTGTTTAATTCAAGTCACTCTCTTCAGAATTTTCTTTCAACCCTACCTGTATCAACCAATGATAACATCTCAGGAGGAACCTCCATGCTAACAATAAATACATCACACTGTAGTTGCAGCTGATTTTATTACATGCATATTAAGTTCCAAAGTCTACTAGAAAAGGCAATTCTTCAGGCAGGGAATTTATACACATTTTATGAATACAACACAGATCTCAACTTTCCGTCCTCTATTAAATCATATTGTTTACATCACAGATTAAATCATCATTTTTACATCACAGAAAAAAGTCAGACAATCACAGTCAACCGATGAACAGGGAGAAGGGCATGTGTAAGGACGTTCTAACAGGCATCTTGCAGTGTGTTAGTATTTTCCTCCTACTGTATCTGTCCAGTGGAGTCAGAGGGAGCTGAATATCCCTTGAACAGGGTTGACTTCT